>NW_027504265.1:0-21038 GCF_021521415.1 Bidens hawaiensis | reverse complement strand
ATTTGAAAGATGAGGATACTATTATTGATTTGAGTTATTATCAAATGATCAAATAATCAATAAATTTTAATATTTTAATATTTATTTAATATTCTGATCAATACATCCTCTGTTTCTATATATTTGAGTCGTGTGTGATTAAAATCTTAACCGAGGATATTTAAAAGGGACAATTATGCATATGAGATTGCATGCAGATGTTGTCAACGAATGTAGTGACAAGTGTTGCTACATTTTGATGACTTTTATTAAATATAATTAACTTTTTGTATTAATTATATCGTAAATTCATAAAGCAAAATTGATTGTAGTTGTTTATACATTAATATATTTAAATGTTCTAATAACAAAATTGATTGTAGTTATTTTATATATTAATAAATTTAAATATTGATGTAACGAAACTGTTTAATCATGCAACCACTGCATGCATGTTTTGATTAATAATAACACAAACGGCACACAAACTAACTTTAATTCGAAAAGAATGTTTTACCAATAAACAAATATACCTTAATTACAAACCTTAAGATCGTTTTAAATTATGAAAATGATTAATGTTGCAAATGTGGCAGTTCAACAAACACCTTATCCACTCAATTTTTCATAAGTCTTGTAACGTTCAAAAGTGATTCATTTTTCATAAGTTTTTTAGAAAAAAGTTCCATTCTTATGAATATTTAACAACTTTTTAATAGTTTTAAACAATCTTGACTTTTTCTTTAATTGCATATTAATTGTTTTATCAAATTATCACGAGATTGGAAATGAAGTGCAAACCGTACACTTTTTATAAACTTCAATTATAGAACTTTAATTCATGGGCTAAATATTCGAAGCTTAGATTGCTTGTCTGTGTTTAAATGCTAAGGTTTGCACGTTGGCTGGTCCCGAACTTCATCAGGCACACCTTAGTAGGATAATGTATTTAAGCCAAGGTGTGTTTTGACATCCGACACAACATTTGCGAGTGGTAGCCAGTCAACTAATGAGTCCAATACAGGACGAAACCAATGAACCCTAATAATCATAACATGACTAATTGGCTGGTTTTCATGCTTCACACAGATAATAACTCCACTGACAATATGCTCATTGCACTTTCAACAAAAATGGCAAGTTGCTCGGTTTGTTTCAAGAGCTGATTTAGATTATTCATGTAAATTTTAAAATTTTAAACTGAAAGTTAAAATCTAGCATACCTAAAAGGCTAAAAGATTAAAAGTTTTAAACTATAATCTACTTTTTTTTTATTTTAAACCCAAAATGACGTCAATTTATGTTTTTCTTAATGGCGAACACACACACACACCCTTAATCATCAACAGTGCCGGCTCTTGGGTTGGGCAACCTGGGCGACCGGCCGAGGCACTAATTTTTTGAGGGCACAAAATTTTTATTATATATACATATATTTTTATATAATTTAATTTTTTTTATATAAAATAGATACAAATCTTAATCATTTATTAGATATTAGGCCCAATCTTTTTATACCCATAACCCATTTGAGATAATGGGCATGCGGGTTATTTTATTTCATTACTCGTTAGAGCCGACGGGCCTTTTCGTTTCAGCTCGGCCGAGGCATTTAAATTCTCGAAGACGGCCCTGATCATCAAACATGTAAAATCCACTTGTAATATCCACAACTAACGTCCACATAGCTAGTACTCACTTTTTAGACTCGAACTCACACCAATTTCATTGTAATAATTAAACGCGTGATACCACTAAACCAAAATATAAAAAGAAATTATAACCTATAATCTCAATTTTGAACAAAGAAAGAGTTGTTTTGCACATTATTTCGTAAAAAGTGTAAGATCTAATAAATTTATAAAAACACAAAATACAAAAGTTTATTATATTATTAAATAAATGAAAAACCTAATAAAGAAAATAAAAGTATGATAAACAAAAAGGTGGACACAATATGTTGTTTGTCTAAAGAAATAAAAGTTTTTATTAGCAATGAAGTAGACATCTCGAAGCATTGATCGTGTAACAGTGAATATTTTGTCCGTTAACAGCAGAGAGGTACCCCCACTCTCTACCTGTCAAAATTCCATTCTCTCTTAAAACGCCATCACTTCAACTTCAACTTCAACTTCACACACACTCTCCATATTATTATTATTATTATTATTATTATTATTATTATTATTATTTCCATTCACCGGAGAATATGGTAATACATGGGTAAGACAACCAGGTGGATCCGTTCACTCTTCCGGCCCAAAAAGAACCCGTCATCTTCATTCGGGTCGGGTTCTGTACGCCAACATAAGCCTCATGAATCATCAACTGAAACTGTTTCGTATCCGGAAGTACCATTAGATGCTAGCAAGCATGCAATAGCAGTGGCGGCTGCTACGGCTGCGGTGGCCGAGGCGGCACTTGCGGCAGCACATGCGGCGGCGGAGGTGGTCAGGTTGACTACCGGCGGTGGTAGAGTTTATACTGACGTGGATAGGCGGAGAGGATTGGCCGCGGTGAAGATACAGTCCGGTTTCCGGGCGTACCTGGTACGTGTTTTTTTTAACGGCAAACTACACCACTTTTAAAGGCAAGGGATCCTCCTACATCACCCTGAATCCTCATACATCAATTTTTGTCCTATACGGCTTGTATAGGGCTATACGATCGTATATGACCTGAATTGTGTCAGTTTGTGTCTGAGGTTGTCGGCCATAGTTTATAGCGCCTCATATAGGCCTATACGGTTCGTATAGGCTTGTACGGCCGTATAGACACTTTTTTTTTTTAAAAAAAAATGATGACCGTATATACAATATATGTGATTTATACGGGTCACATTTGGCTCGTTTATCTTAACGGGCTTAAATGTTGAGCTCAGGCTTAGCTCGTCAAAAGCTCATATTCTAAGCATACTTTTTGCTTACATATAATAAAAATTTGAGGTTTTTTTAACATTTAGTTCACATACATTAAAATAAAAGTGCACCCCAAAATACATCATGTTCCAAACACATGGTCCACATACATAAAAATAAACTAGTTCACCCAAAATACATCTAGTTTTAAACGTGATTCACATACATAAAGTTCATAATAGTGCACATCAACACATAATGAAAACAAAATAAGAACTACTGTGGCGGTGTCCCATGTGCCTGTGGCTCCGATGTCGGTGGTGAACCAGGTATATCCGGCTCGTATAGCACTATACGGCTCGTATAGGCCCGTAGAGTCGTTTCCGGCAACGATTAAGGCAGCCTGAATGTTTCTGCAAATGTTTTTTATACGACCGTATAGCCCTATACGACAGTATAGCTTTTATAGTTTTGTCAGACGGCAATACGAGCCATTTAATGCCTATACGACTCGTATAGGCCTATACGGTTGTATAGGCTGCAAAAACTGTTTTTTTCCCTTGTCAGGCATGCGTACCCTATACGGCCGTATAGGCCTATACGAGCCGTATAGGCATGTGGGGATGGATGAGGATCACATCCCCTCTTAAATTAACAGTATTGAATTATTGATTGACTTCTATATAACACATGTAATACACAGGTGGTTAAGAAAATATAAATAAAAAAGTTAAATTTAATAATATATGTAATAATATGCTTTATGAAATCATAAGATATAAATAATGATAAATAATTCAGTTGTAACTTACTAACCTTATTAATAATTCTATAAAATGACATAGTGAAAATTTGGTGTGCTTATTATGGATGTTTGAATTTACTAATATACCCTTGTATGGTGGTGGGAATTACGTCGGTCTTGGGATTGATTACATTTAATGGAGCGGTCGGGTGATGGGATGAATGACTGAATGTGATGTCAATTTTGTTTCGACCACAAATGTTTTTATATTTCGTTTTCTAACAAAGTTTGCACATGGCTCCTGGTTGTTGACATCCATTGACCATATTGTGTTTTCTTTCTTCTCATTGGACCATGTAAGCCAATGTAATTAGTTTGTGTGATTCTAAGTTTAAAAAGTTGTCTCATCCTCACTTTGATGAGGTCGTAAGTTAGGGTGTAGAATAATAGATTGAGAGTTTAATTCATGTATATTGTAACATTTAATCGTTTAAAAAGTTGTAGCTTGAAAGCATGTTGGCTCTTGTGATGATAAAGGTGGAAGAGGTGTTCTACTTGCCACCCTTACGAGTTCCCAAAGTAACCTAGCGCATAGAATTTTTTTTCCAAAATAGGAAGAAAAGTGAGAGAATGGTTTATAGAAGAGAACAAAATTTCTTTTATGTTTTCAGGTGATCCGCTATTTGAAATGACAGATCTTAAAAGTTACATATGTGTTGTCACCTCTTGTATGATGATATGAAAGGTGAAGAAATCCAGCTTTTATTTTCACATGCTCACCCAAAGTATTACTACTCATTGAAGTGACTTCACTGATTCACACCACTCGTGCCTATGGAGTTCCTGACTTAAATAAGTAGGGGTGAGTATATGGAAATAAAGGTTGGGTTTCTTCACCGTTTCTAAGGGCAAGAGGGGTGGTCACTCTAGGTACCCCGATACCAATCAATCCCATAATGCCATGTCATTAACATTGTCTACTACCCTAAAACACTTAAACGTACAATAGGCAATACTGATCTCAACCACCGCAACTCTTCTCTCTTTCTCTTATCCGCATGCACACACACACACACATGCTATCACTCTCATCGGGTAGTTGTCTGCTGATTTTGGTACCCGAAAGCAAGTTTAAGGTGACACGACGATGTTTCAAAATCTGGTATGGTAGCTGATTCTCTTTTGCCAAAGGTGCCCCTCTTTCCGTAATTAATTTTAAGATATATATGGCACCTTGTTTGTTTTTTTAACGACAACACCTTCTTTGCTAATTCATTTGTTCACCCCACTCATATTTATTCATTTATTTTAGTCATTTAAGATCTGGTTCCTTCTTTGTCAGAATTCAGAAAAAGTATATTAACATACAATTATTCATTAAAAGTAAATATATTATTTTATTTTCAAAATTGTATATTTGGTTTTTTGTTCCAACTTTATTTAACTTTTTATTTAAATCATTTTAACTATTTTTATTTGGGATATTGGTTTTTAATACTCCTAACTTTTCCTCATTGGTAGATAGCACTCCCAACTTTCGATTTGTCACCCACCACTACCAACTTTCACCCTATTTTCATGTACCACTCCCCGTCTAAATGAACACTAATCTCGTTAATGTTTTGGACAAAAAATGTCATTCAAATTAGTTGAGGGGGTAAAACATAAATTTTATTTTTAACACACAACCTCCATTTCCGATGACCTCGTTTTTCCAGCGACCTCTTTTTTCCGACGAATATGAGTTTTCCGACTATCTCGTCTTTCAGAAAATGGAGATGGTTCAGAGGTGTAAAAAGGTGATGGAGATCATGAAGATTGTGCACCGATGGAGATATGATGAAGATGGTGCTCGCCGGAAACCTGCAACTCGATTTTCCGGCATACAGGCGATCCCGGAAGGTGGCTGGGCGAGACACTGGTGGTGGCGGGGGGCGGGGGTTGCAGTTTTGGGGCGGTGAGCGGTGAAATGATGGATATGGTGTTCGCTGGAAACCTGTAACTCACCGGAAAACTCAAATTCATATGTGAAGCTCATTGAAATGATGGATATGGTGTTCTGAAAGACGAGATAGCCGGAAAACTCAAATTCTCCGGAAAAAATGAGGTCGCCAGAAAAACGAGGTCACCGGAAATGGAGGTTGTGTGTTAAAAATAAAATTTCTGTTTTACCCCCTCAACTAATTTGAATGACATTTTTAGTCCAAAGCATTAACGAGGTTAGTGTTCATTTAGACGAGGAGTGGTACAGGAAAATAGGGTGAAAGTTGGGAGTGGTGGATGACAAATCAAAAGTTGAGAGTGTTATCTAACAATGAGAGAAAGTTGGGAGTATTAAAAACCAATATCCATTTTTATTTTGATTAATGAAAATATGTTCTATTCATTTGATTTGTTGATTTAATTTTAATTAATTAAGATATTTGGGAGCTAGAACAAAAGGTGTAAAATATTCTATTCATATGTACAATGAAAAGAGTCGGCTACTCTATAATTTATTATACTATTTTATATGTTATATAACATAACATATTCATATGTTTGGCTTCATGGCTAAACAAGTATGATCGAGAATGGTTTCATGTCATATTTAATATCATACTCGTCTCAAACGTTCGAATCTTTTTTCTAATTAATCTAATAATATATGATCCTATACCATTTATCTATCTGTCACAATTACCCATCCCAAATATCTCGAATTTCCTAGTCACGTGTAAGTTGTTCTACTCTAGTTGGTCCATGTTTTGTTACGTTTTGAGTATAGTATTTAATATTTTCAGTATCAAAACTTTGTCTCCCCTGAAACAAAGCGAAAACATTACTAATTTCGTCTAATCCGCGTTAACTTCTTGATTCTTCAATGGAATTTGATGGCATATGTAGGCTAGGAGAGCACTAAGGGCACTTAAAGGATTGGTAAAGCTACAGGCACTCGTGAGAGGTCGCATTGTGAGAAAACAAAGTGCGGACATGCTTAGGCGTATGCAGGCCTTGGCTCGTGTCCAGGCCCGAGTCTGTGCTACAAGAGCTTCTGTTTCCGCCTCACCAAGTTCAAGCACCAGGTCCTCAAACTCACACACTAAATTACCTGTAAGTTTCCATCATTCAGTTTTATTTTAACCTGCCACATGTACTCTTTTTTATTAAAATTTGGCATTCTTTTTCTTGTGAATTTAGAAATCTAAAGGTCCTAAAGGCGCTTTGATAGACGAACGGTTCAAAGGGCTTAATTGGTTAGAAAACTGGATGGAGGATACATCTTGGAGTAGTAAGCAATGTCGACCCCACGATGAAAGAAGTGACAAAATTCTTGAAGTTGATGCATGGAAGCCTCGTGTTAGCCCGAGCCCAAGTAACAAGTCGACCCACGGCTCACATTCCACATCAATAAAACCATGGAACCCGACCTCAAGGCACGTGGCCCGCGAAGTGTTGCCATTGGGTTCAATGATCCTTCGGGAAATGGAAAACACAGGATCAACGACTGATAACACCCCTCGGGTTCCTTCCCCTGCTTCTAGGCCTGGAAGTAGCCATAAAAGAAGTCCTTTTACTGAATATTCACGAAGCGTGTTTGGTGACTACCTGAGTTATCCAAACTACATGGCTAACACGGAATCATCACGAGCTAAACTGCGGTCACACAGCGCTCCAAGACAAAGGATTCGGTTTGAAAAGTCGGGTTCTACTAGACTGCCTTGGGATTATTCTGATACGGTATCCGAGAGCGGGTTTCAAAGCTAGATCGGATCAGAGTTGGACTCTAAAACTAGTTATTGGATTGCATAAATGACGTTTGTTCAGTTGATTGGGTTGTTAATTTGACTATTTTATGTATTTATTCTACTTATAAGTGTTATAACCATAACCCATAAGTTATAAGTTATAAGGAGCTAAAATAAGAATCCCAAACACCCAGTAAATTCAAAGAATTAGTTTGGACAATTAAAAATACTTAAATTCGGATATAAGGAATGACCGAAATCGAATGAGGATAATGAACTGATTATTTGATGCTATCCCTATTGCCTTGGTGCATTCAAATTTAATTTAGATGTCAGTATCCCAGTTTCCGCCTTATTGTTCGACAATTTAGCCATGGCCTTCATTACTTCATCCAATCGTCCTTCGACTTTGGCAATTCGTGAATCTTGAATATATTATGTTCTATGGTCTATTCAAGCATCCCAATCGAATTGCCGCTAATTAGTAAATATTAATCAGGTTTTAGTTGTAAAAGAGTGATTGAGTTATGATGTATATATGTTGGTGTATACTTTTTAAGATATATTTTTACACAAATGCTTATTTTAAGTTCGTAAATAACATGATTATTACATCAACCGAACTAAACACGATATGCAAGTATATAGTATCGATAAGAATCCAGTATCAATCTATAGACATGGTGGCTCTCATTACTTACCTTTCTTGATCATTTAGTCAACCAAAAGTTGAAAGGTTTTAGAAGTAAAATAACAAAACATAAAATAAACATAAAGGGTGAGAGGTAATCAGTCCATTACGAATATCACTTTAGTCTCGAATGTCCTTGATGTATTTAACGAAATGATTAAAGAAGTAGATGGTGTGATTACAAACTTGCTTGCAACAATTATGTTTTTGTAAAATGGAGATACCCCTTGTTATATATAGTGAGATCCCACAACTAGCTTGTCGTGAGACTGAATGGCATGCAAGCACACCCAATGTCCTTCAAGTTGGAGTTAAAGCATCTTAAAACACAATTAAACATCAAGTGTAGGCTTCAACCAAGGCTATCATCAAGCATACTTCAAATCATGAGAGATATGAAGTACAATATTCCTTGACTCGAGGTTTACCAAGCTAAAAACAATAGAAATGACATTTAATAGTTGAACTTTTTTTAAATAGTGTTAATTCAAATAACATAACATTTTAGACTCTATCCGACATTTCTATAAAGACGCATGGATTTGTATAAAGATTGTCGAAATTATGTGTTTTGCCTAGTTAACCAGACTAAATAGTTTGAAACTTTAGTTAACAAGACTTAATCACTCACATTCATAAATAATAATAATAACTAGGTAGCAAACCCGTCACGTTGCGGGCGGCGGAACACAAATCTGGTTGGTATCGGTCAAGTTCGTTACGTCATCAACACTAAATCAAAAACAATAACTTTGTAAACACCCAAAACATGATCGACACACATACAACTTAAAATCCAAGTGACATGAATGTGGTCGCTATCGATCAGTTTCATACCGATATATGTATTAAACCTAAAAAATAAATTAGTAAACACGGAAACATCCATAATAGTAGTGCCACTCGTATAGTCAATTATAAAAAATATTAACATGTTTAAAACAAAAAAAAAGTTCCGACTACGTTTATTATGGTACCAGAACTACGCAAACAAAAATTATGTCAAGTTAACATGTTAAAAACACAGGCGCCACAACGGCGAATTAACGTGAATTCGATCGGTATCAATTAGGTTCATTACGGGTACGGAAACTAAACCTAAACAATAATTTCGTTAAATTATCGTATTTAAAAGAGATAAAACATGCTTTAAAACTTGAAAGAAAAAAAACTAATAAAACAATAAAAAAATACATAAATATAGAAACATTGAAGAATAAGCAAAAAAAAAAGAAAAGGAAAAAGAGAACTAATAAAACAGTAAAAAAATACATACATATAGAAACATCAATAAGCAAAAAAATACACTTCCTGCTAGAGTGAATCGAACTTACATGGATGGAATACATTAGAGTCCATAAAGGAAACTAAAAAACTTGAAAGAAAAAAAAAACTAATAAAACAATAAAAAAATACATAAATATAGAAACATTGAAGAATAAGCAAAAGAAAAAGGAGAACTAATAAAGCAATAAAAAAATAAATATATATAGAAACATTAATAAGCAAAAAAAATACACATTCTGCTGGAGTGAATCGAACTTGCATGGATGGAATACATCAGAGGCCATAAAGGAAACCTTCAGCCACTATACTAAATTAACAAATTAACAAACTGTCAAAATCCTAAAGTTTATTGCATTAAAGGTGAAACATAATATCCTACAAAAATATGTGTGGCATCGACATTCATATTTTTATCTATATAGATAATAATAATGAAAATTGGTTTCAAATACTACCAACTATGCCATATTGGTTGATAACATACTCAACTTTACACTTGGTTGGTGGGGTCCCAACTAAAGGGGTATTTGTTTTTTATGTGTAGGTCCCGTGACCAGATCAAACAACAAACAAACTAACTACTAGTTGTCTTGGATCAACCTCTCAACTAGTTGGCGGAAACAACTAGCTAGGATCGAGATCTCGGATCTTGTGGTGTGTTTATTTTCGGCCGAAGGTTAGAAGGAGGGAGAAAGAGAGAGAGGGTTTGAAGGTTTGTAACAATATTATGACAAAAGGGTTGCATTGTGTATGTGATACACACACTTTATATAGTGTGTGCATTCTCATACACTCTTTCATTATAATTGGCCCAGTGGGCTCCAAGTACATAAGACCTCGGGCCCAAACATACATAAGTAAACAAACTAACAACATAAACGAAACTTAATACAAATACGAAAGACTAATACAGGAAATGGGCCTTACATTATGGTCCGCAATTAACGGATGACTAACTCCGTTAGTCTATGTTGAGTTGGCCATCCTAGCTGTTAAAAACTATCTTACGTGGCGGTGGACTCTTTATAAACATTAGGTGGCATAGTTTTTCTTTTTTTTTTTATTATCTTTTTAAATAAGTATAATACCTACAACACATTGAACTCCAATCGTTCATCAATTCAGATGAAGAACAAGCCCTAACTTCAACCGATCTCTCTGTGTGTGTGTGTCTCTCTCTCTCTCTCTCTGCTCGAATGGGAGATGTTATCAACATCAACTTCTGGACTGATGGGAAATTTGAAGTTATATGTTAATTATCCTCTTGATCAACCTTCAGTCAAAGCTATTCCTGGAAAGTATTGGCCATATGTTGATTATCAAAAGTATTGGGAAGTATTATCAAAAGTACTGGGAAATATTATCAAGCGTATGGAAGATATTATCAACATCAATTTCAAAGTATTGGTCATCTGTTGATTATCCTTTTGACCCACCTCCAGTCAAAGTTATTCCTGGAAGACCAAAGAAAAACAGAAAGAAAGACCCACATGAAGATCCCAAAAGGACAGGAAAGTTGACAAAGCATGGAGGTCAGATGAGTTGTAGTTATTGTAAATCAACACTACACAGCATAAGAAGGTGCCCTGAAAAGGGTACGAGTAAAGCTATTGCTATAGATGGTGGTGCTAAAAGGTTAATGGAAAGGCCAAAGGGGAGGTCAACCAAAGCTTCTGAAATAGTCAACACAAGCTTGTGAAAAGTCAACATAAGGAACACCACAATTGTTAGGTTCTAAGAGGCCAAGGGTATTACCAAATGGTAGGTTCTATCAAGCAAAGAATAAGTCAAACCAAACTTCCCAAATGTCAACACAACCAGCCCATTCAAGTCACCCACAACAGTCAACTCAACCAACACTGTCAAGTCAATCATAACAATCAACTCCATCTGAAAGGACAAGAGGAAGCACAAAGGGGAATGTCAAAGGGAAGGCTGCTTAATGTAAAGAAGATATGATGTTTTCTTTTGGACTATTAGATGAATGAATGTTATGCTTTTCAATCTTAGCTTTTTGAACAAGTATGCATTTTGTTAAACTTATCTCTTAAACAAGTATGTATGATGGTAAACTCAGCATGTGATCAAGTATGCATTATTATGTTTGAATTAGTCATGGTTAGGATCAAAATGGTGATTTATGCAAAAGGGTAAAATGGCCATATTTTTTGCAAATTTGTTTGGAGTCTAAATTAATCAATGTAGTCCAATTGGTCAATGCAGTCTACTTGCGCAAACTTTGTGATCAAGTATGTATTATTATGTTTGAATCAGTCATGGTTAGGGTCAAAATTGTGTTTGTTTATTTGTTTGAAAGAATCTGTTGATACGGTTGGTAAATGGTGTTTGTTTATTTGTTAACATTGTTCACTGGTCAAAATGGTAATTTATGTAGCATGTGTGTTGACTGTGTTTGGTCAAAAAGTATGTTAATCCACTCTTTTGTTGGTAAAAATGTATGTATGCAGAAGTTGTAGCAGTTATGCATGCATGTCAGCAGTCAATGTGTTGGTGTAGTAGTCATTTATGATCATAACGGTGATTTATGCAGAAGGGTAATAGAAAAGTGCATGGCATGTTGAGATGAGTTTTTTAAAAGGTTAAGTGTGTGCATGGACATACCTCCACTATATTTTATAGTGGAGGTATGTCCATACACACACTTAACCTTTTAAAAAACTCATATTAACAACTCCCACTTTCTCTCTACCTTATACACTTCTTTCCTTAAATTTCAAATAACTCAAGCACATACAAGATCCGAGATCTAACTCGGTTATAGGTAATTTCTGCTAGCCTATAACTTAGATTGATCCAAGAACACGTTGTAAAATCCGGTTTAGGGACCTACAATTAGTATAAGAGCTTTCAGCTATACTAGTTGAGGTTCTTGGGTCACGACCTTGGATTTTGGTCTTGTTTTGATGTTTGACAAGCGTGTTCATGTGTACTATATGCAGGCTTCATAATTGGCAAAAAGAGTGTCTGGTTGAAGATTTGTACAAAATAGCTGGTTTCGCAATCTCATTTTTTCAGATACCAAATCGCAATCGCATTTAAAACACAAAAGTCGCATTTGCATGTCAATCGCAATCGCATTTTATTTCTTAATCACGTTGCATTTGGAATCCCAATCGCATCGCATTTGGAATCCCAATCGCATCTGGATCCATATCGCATTCGCATTTGCATGAAGATCCGATATCTAACTCAGTTATAGGTGATTTTGCTAGCCTATAACTAAGATTGATCCAAGAACACGTTGTAAGATCCGGTTTAGGGACCTACAAAGAATACAATGTGATAAAATATGTATAATTTACGTTGTGTTCCCGAGTTCATTTAACTTAAGAAAGGAAAGGAAAAAAATCATTTTCCTTTCTTTTCCATTTCATTTCCTTTCTCTTTCTTTTCCTTTCAATTCCTTTCAAATTGGAAGTCAAGCTATCCATCTCATTTTACTATTTAAAACACACTATTTTCCTTTCCTTTGTTTTCTTCTGTTAAATGAATATCTGGAACACAATTGAATATCTGGAACACATCAAAATTATCTTTCTCTTAATAAAAAAACTCAGGAAGACACTTCATATATTCCTTTCCTTCTTTTCCTTTTCTTTCTCCCTATAAATGAAACTCATAAACACAGTGTTAGAGTACATCAGGTTAACTGGGTTTAAATGGGTTAATATATAGGTTATTGGGTAACAAATCTTAAAATGATTACGGAGTTTAAATGGGTTTTTGGGTTTTAAATTTTAAATGTTAACTAGTATTTTTCTCCCGCGCCACACTATGGGTGGCAAAGTTCGATCAAAAAACTAGCTTAGTCGCGCGTGCGGTGGTATTCTTACATCTATAGAATACCCGTCACAACTATTTAAAATCAAAATAATTATTTAATTTTAATTTAATAAATATGATATAATTATTAAGATAACTATAAATTAAATACAGTTACAATAAAGGATAGTTTTGAATTAAATAAAAACAATCAACCATTATTATTTTATTCCAAATTTATATATGATTTGTGTGTCAACCATGATTATATACATCCAAAATTAAAGTCATAAGTACCTAACATTAACTAATATGTAATAAAATAATATTATTTGTTATGAATAGTAGAAGAATATGAGTTAACTAACATTTGTAAATTAATATATTTAGTTTATTTATTTTGAGAACAACTTTGAGTTTTAAGAATTCGAAAAAACTTAACGTACAAAAAAAATATAATTTTTTTTACATATATGTAATATATGTAGGTTACATGTACGTAGAAAAAGTACAACATTTTTCGCACCGAGTCAAATTTTTACATAGGTGTAACGGACGTTTAAATTAATCACTATACATCTTTATTCTCTAACCTACTTAATTTTTAATCAAATTTAATCTCAACCACATAATATATTATATTTAATTAAATGTGTGGTTAAAAATGAATTTCTTAAAACTCAATAAGTCCTCAAATTATCTTCTTCTTAATATACATACACACACACATATTTTTTTAGAACCACTTTGAGTTTTAAGAACTCAAAAGAACTCAATGTAATGATTTTTTTTTAAAATATTTTTTACACTTATGTAATACGTAAGTGTAAGTAACGTAAAAAAATTACAGTATTTTTTTACACACCTTCTTTCTTTGCTGATTCATTTACACATGTGTAACTAGCATTTAAACTTGTATAATCATCAAATATCTTTATTCTCTCTTCTGATTCATTTTTTAATCAAATTTAATCACAGTCACATATTTAATAGCATTTAACTAAATGTGTGGTTCAAAATTGAGTTCTTAAAATTCTTACAACTTATCAAGGTTTTCAAAATATCTCACCTATATATATATATATATATAGAAAAGGGTTAAAATAAAAATACATAGTTTTGTAGGAAGAGTAGAAATAACACAGAATTTAAAGTTAAGAAACGATGTAGTATAAATCTTTAATCCTAGGAAACTAATTGGTAGTTTAAAAAATTACCAATTTCAACCATTAGATCATAAATCCAATGGCCTAGATTGATTTTTACTCTTCCTAGAAAACTATTTCTTTTTATTATAACTCACCCCTATATATATATATGATTGATTTCTTTTGAGAACCGCTTTGAGTTTTAAGAACTCAACGTAACAACTTTTTATTTGAATTTCTTTTTCATATGTTTAATACGTAAGTGTAAGTAATGTACAAAAAATTATCGTAATTTTTTACACACCGAATCGACTTTTTACACATGTATAACTAAAGTTTAAACTTGTGTAATCAACAAAAATCTTTATTCTCTCTCCTGATTCATTTTTTAATCAAATTTAATTTAAGCCACATATTTTAACTCATTTAATTAAATGTGTGGTCCAAAATTGAGTTCTTAAAGTTTTATAACTCATTAAGTTCTCAAAATATCTCTCCCCTATATATATATATATGATTGACTTCATTTTAGAACCCATACACGTTTTAAAAACTGAATGTGTGGATAAAATTTAACCACGTCATGACCCAATTAAAAAATAAAATAAGTATTATAGTAAATTGATTTTTAGGATCCTATTAGAGACACTAAAAAAAATTAAAAACACCCACCCAATCCACAAAGGATTGGGCAATCCATGACATATTGGTGGGGTCTGTTGGAAAAATGTGTTTTTTTTTCTTTTTGTTGTCTTTATTTGATATTTTATTGTATTTTTGTCTTTTCTTTTCTTTTATTTATTTTCTTTTGTTTGTTTTTGTATTAGTAATCTTTAAGAAAGAAACTTTTTGGTGTTACTTAGTCGGTCATTCAAAAAAAATAGTAATCTTTTAAAAAAAATACTTTTTAAATATTTTTTTCATTTTAAACCAAGTTTCGGGTAAAACCGAGTAAAAGTCGAATGTTTCGTTTTAACGAGCTAGTCACTGTTCAAATCACCAAAGAAATTTCCTAACATTTTTAACTTATGTTTCATTTTATATTATTTAAATTTCTAAGTTTGTGGTGTGTTGGAACCAAACTTGTTTTAATACCAAGATCGAGTGGATTTACATTCGCTTAAACCCGAGTTTGAGACTTTAATTAATAAAAATTCTCAAACTTTCTTAAGCTACTGATTTTATTGAAGTGATTCATATATTTAAATAGAATTGTTTGACGAGTTTGAATAATACAAGGATATAAAATGAATTAAACAAAATTAAATACTCAAAAATACAAGTTTTTATTAATAAGTGTAACATCTGCCCGAATCCGACCCGACCCAGGTACCCGTTTCTCTGATCCGATCTCTTTCTTTTATGATTTAATATTTATTTATACTTATATTTTACTTTTAATAATAATAATATATTTTCCTTCCCGCCTCTTTCTCTCTCTTTCTTTCCGCCGTCCCGTCCCTCTTCCTTCTTTCTTTCCGCCTTCATTTCCCTCTTGTTGCCGTCCCGCCTTCTTTTCCCTCTTGTCGCCGTCCCGCCCTTAAGCCTTGTTTCCCTCTTTTTCTTCTAACTCTTTGCTTGTCCTTTGTTCCTTCCCGCCTAAGGTTGTCCGCGCAGCTCCACGCGCCAGACTCCTTACAAGGAAGCCTGCGTGAAGACCACCTGTTACTGCGATATGCGAGACGAACTGTCCCCGCAGCGCGCTAAGGATTTTAGTTCTTCCCGCGGCGCGCTATGGATACCGTTCTTCCCGCGACGCGCTAAGGAATATAGTTCTTCTCGCGACGCGCTTAGAATTGAAGTTCTTCCCGCGGCGCGCTTAGAAATATAGTTCTTTCCGCGGCGCGCAAAGGTTGGTTCTGTCTGCCTTCGCGCTCGCGCTCTCTTGACCTTCTGTGTCTGCCTTCGCGCTCAAGCCTTCTCGCGCTTAAACCCTTTGAGTTTTCTTCTGTTTAACCTAGCCGTTTGCTTTTGTGTTGTCTTATCTTCTGTGCTGTTGACCTGACCTATCTTATGTCTGAAAAGCCACTTTTGGCGCAGCATGCGCACCAACCCCATTGGTTGGCAGAAAAAGTGACTGACATTATCTTTTGAGATCTGCTTTTTCCATGCCTGACCAGTACCTTTATCTGACCCGCCCATGCCTGTTTACTGTTCCCTGTCAGCTTTCTCTTGTCCCCTGCAGCTGCCATATCTTTTGATATCTTTTGCTTTTGGAATCTTTTGCTTTTTGGAGATCTTTTCCCCTTTTCTAGGGATTGTGTTCCCTATGGTTTCTCTATAAATAATAACGCTATTTTCTTAACACTACACACACAAACACTTATTATCTTTCTCTTCCTTTGCTCTCTGCCGTTGTCCTTCAGCCGCCTCCTCTCTTTGCCTCCGTCTTCCTCCCTGTTCTGCCCTGCTTTTCCGGTAATATATATTATATATAATAACTTATTAATTATGCTAACTTATAATCAAGACTTAAAACAAATCATTAAAACAATAATCTTGTTTATAGGTTAACTTGTGCTTGTTTAAAGTTGGTTCTTGCTTTATCTTACACCGCATCGTTTATCATGTGAGTAATCTCGTACCTAATCCCTTTTTATTTTTAATGTTTTGGGATGTTCATGTGTTCATACAAACTTAGAGTCTTAAACTTGTTTATGAACTTTAGTCGCGCAGTATCCCATGTGTTGAGGACGTTTACTTGGCTGTTTATTTGTATGTGTGTATCATTAACCGCTTTGTTCGGCCTATTCCGAAGTTTTCATGGATCCATTAGATGAACACGGGAGACCTATCGTTTACGGTTTTCTTTGTTTACACTTGCACAGATGTTTTCTCGTTTTTGTGCTCAATTGGGAGCACGGATTGAACTATGAACTATGAGCTATGATCTATTTAGGCTTGATCACAATCTGATTGCACCCTTGTTAAACACCAGACATACACGTGTTGCGCGCAGATTTATTGTTATCTATGTATTGTATTAAACTTGATTTCTCACCAACACGCAAGTGTTTGACGTTTATTTTAACACATGTTCAGGGTTGCAGTAGCTGTTTTGGAGCTTGTGGACACGTAGGAAGTTCTTTATTTTGGACCTAGATTAAAATGTATCAAGACAAGTTATTGCTGTTCGAATATTATGATTTATAATATATTGATTTATGATGATTTATGTAATCTTATGTTTACTTTGCGCGTGCGCGAATGAATGTATTTATTAAATATTGACACCCAATAGTGTCACGAGTAATGAAACAATATGTGGCGCCCCGATGTATAATCCGCCTTTGGTCGGGGTGTTACAGATTGGTATCAGAGCTCCGTGACTTAGGATAGGTGGTTAGACGTAACGGCCTAGAATACCTAAGAGTCCCTTCTCGCGCATGAGAGAAATCTCATGTTTGCGCGCTTATTGTTAATTACTCGTTATTTATGAATATGCTCGCGCTTGCGCAGTATATGATTTTATGTTTTATTTCGCGATATTTCGATTTTTGTTGAATTTCGATTTTTATTGATTTTACTTACATATTCGTTTGTTGGATTTGAAAATCCGAAAAGTCATGGTGATACATGAATAGTTGATTTTCAATTTCCATTTACGATTATGTTCTGAGGTTGGAGACTTGAAAAGTCATGGTGATACATGAATTGTCAACCTCCAATACTCATTTTCTTGTATATTTTATATTGAGGATTGAAAAGTCATGGTGATACATGAATCGTCAATCTCCAATACTCGTTTGCTCGTATATTTTAAATTGGGAATTCGGAAAGTCATGGTGATACATGAATTGTCGATTCTTGATTCGAATTTGTTACCTTTATTAAGTCTGCATTTAGGGTCATTTATTTTACTTTAACTTTTGACAGTAACTAACTTCGCGAAACAAGCTTTACGATGACATACTTTGCGCTAAAACCAAGATATTAACTAAAATTAAAACTTTTATAGAATGCCTCCGCTATCTCGCCGCCATCTGAGGAGAAAAGCCTCGCGCAGACGTTCGCAGCAACGTTCCCAGGAAATGGCCGCCGCAATAGCCCAAGCCTTAAACCAAAACAATGCTAACACCTCTGGTTACAACATTAAGTCTTTTAACGCGGGTAACCCTCCAAAGTTCACAGGGCTTGAAGGAGCCACCGTGATGCTCCAATGGCTCGAGAAGATTGAAAACACTTTCCTCCACACCCAATGCCCCTCAGACAGACGAACCCTATATGCTTCCAGTGTCCTGGAATCTAGAGCGCTTACATGGTGGAATGGAGTAGCTCATGCGCGTGGCGCAGAAGCTGCTTCTAGCATGACATGGGAAGAATTCAAGGAAATTCTGACGCGAGAATTCTGCCCTCCCAACGAAGTTAAGCGCCTGGAGGAAGAATTTTGGAATCTTAAGCAGTACAGTGGCGAAGCGCGCGAGTACGCGACGCGTTTCCATGAACTAAGCCTGCTTGTCCCTCACCTTGTTACCCCTTCCCGCCGAGCCATAGAGAAATTCCTTGGGGGTCTCCCCATGGAAATTCAAGATTCTGTATGGGCCAGAAACCCAGTAACCCTCTCTGACGCCATCGAGTTGGCCGCTGTGCTCAGCGACAACCATGTCAGAGCAGGAACCCTGTTCCTGCGGGGATCTGAGAAGACCAAACTCACCAAGACTGTTCCTGAACCAACAGAAACCAAACCAGAACCCTCAAACCGTAACAACCTCAAGCGCAGGCGCAAAGCCTATGCGCTTACCAACCCGCCCATTGTCCAGCAACCCATCTACCAACCTCTAGTATACGCGCCTAACCCACTGTCAGCCTACCCAACTCCCCCTATAGTCCACAACTATGCCCTAACCAATCCCGCACTCCCTGCCCCGCCACCTAAGAAACCTTATACAGGAACCCAACCCTTTTGCCCAACCTGTAGACTTCACCACCCAACCCAAACCCCGTGTCGACAATGTAACCGATGTGGCCGCGTTGGTCACTCTGCCGAGTTATGTAGAGTCCCTTCCGCCAACCCAATTGCGCCAACACCACCAGTCTACCCGCAGAACCCACAACCAACCTACCAAAACCCACGACCCAGGTCGTGCTACAACTGCGGTGATCCCAGTCATTTCCGGAACGCGTGCCCGAGACTACAAGTGCAAATCACACAAGCGAATCCGGTGAACCAAATTTCGAACCAAGTGGCGCGCGGACGAGCTTTTAACATAACCGCGCACCAAGCACAAGCGAATAATGACGTAGTTAATGGTACATTTTTGCTTAACGGATTTTATGCTTCTGTGCTTTTTGATACTGGCGCCGATAGAAGTTTTATTTCTCGCGCGTTGGAGCAGAAGCTTGCGCGACCGCGCATCGACTTAAAAGAAAATTTTTCAGTTGAATTGGCTAATGGCGAAACTGTTTTAATTAACTCAGTGATTAAAGATTGCACGCTTAACCTTAACGAAAATGATTTTCTGATCGACCTCATCCCCATGCCTCTTGGAAGCTTTGATGTTATTATTGGTATGGACTGGCTCTCGAAGAATCGCGCCGAAGTTATTTGCGCCAAGAAGATGATTCGCATACCTCGAGAAAATGGTGATCTTCACATCTACGGCGAAAAACCCTCCCGCGGTCTTAAACTTATGTCTTGAGCCGAAGCCCGAAGGCTCATGCGGAAAAGGTGTATTGCATTTCTAGCCCATGTGGTTAAACCTGCTGAAGAAAAGAAGAAGCTTCGCGATATCCCTGTTGTGCGTGATTTTCCTGAAGTTTTTCCTGATGATCTTCCTGGTATCCCTCCCGCTCGTGAAGTCGAGTTCCGTATTGATCTTGTCCCTGGTGCTTCCCCCGTAGCCAAATCTCCTTACCGTCTTGCGCCCGCTGAGATGCAAGAATTGGCAAGCCAACTTCAAGAGTTGACTGCTAAGGGATTCATCCGCCCTAGCTCTTCGCCCTGGGGTGCTCCGGTGTTGTTCGTTAAAAAGAAAGATGGATCGTTTCGCATGTGTATTGATTACCGCGAGTTGAACAAACTCACCATTAAGAACCGGTATCCCTTATCGCGTATTGACGATCTCTTTGATCAACTCCAAGGTGCCTCTTGTTTCTCCAAGATCGATCTCCGCTCTGGCTATCACCAGTTGCGCATCCGCGATGAAAATGTTCCCAAGACTGCTTTTCGAACTCGTTATGGCCATTTTGAATTCTTGGTCATGTCCTTCGGTTTAACCAACGCACCCGCCGTTTTCATGGATCTAATGAATCGGGTGTGTAGGCCTTTCTTGGATAAATTCGTGATTGTGTTTATCGATGACGTTCTGATTTATTCTAAGACCAAGGCCGAGCATGAGCAACATCTTCGGTTGGTGTTGCAAAAGCTTAGAACCGAGCAGCTCTTTGCCAAGCTCTCCAAGTGTGAATTCTGGTCTGATGAAGTACAGTTTCTTGGTCATGTTGTAAACAAGATGGGTATTCATGTCGACCCATCCAAAATTGAAGCAATCAAGAACTGGATTACGCCGACCACTCCTTCTGAGATCCGTTCCTTTCTGGGCTTAGCTGGTTATTACCGGCGCTTCATTTCGAACTTCTCAAAGATCGCATTGCCTTTAACAGCTCTAACGCACAAAGGTAAATCGTATATTTGGGGCTCGAAGCAAGAAGAAGCCTTTCTAACGCTCAAGCGTTTGTTGTGTGAAGCTCCTGTCCTTGCGCTACCTGAGGGTAATGATGATTTTGTCGTGTATTGCGATGCATCCAACCAAGGTCTCGGTTGTGTTCTTATGCAACGAGGCAAGGTTATCGCTTACGCATCGAGGCAACTCAAGGTTC
>NW_027504264.1:0-22723 GCF_021521415.1 Bidens hawaiensis | reverse complement strand
GAAACCTTTAAAAGCTCTCTAGTTGCTTCCTACATTCTCTCAAGCCACCAAATTGCATTATTTGTAATGAAGGTTTCTCATGCATTTGACCTGAATTCACGGGTATGGGTCTCACCAAACCCAGATTTTCCTTAAACATATTATAACATCTCAATAAATTAAAAATCAATCTCACCAAATATTTGCTATAAAAATCCTATAAAATAGGGATATACTAAAAATTAATATAAATTTTTTTAAAACATATATTATTTGTAATTAAGAAACAATCTTATAGTAAAAAAATAAGCGGGCATGGGCCTCACCAAACCTATATAGCTTTTAAACCGGGTTATAACATCTCATTTACTTGTGAAACCCTTTCATTATCAAATCATATGTATATTATTCACTTCTTTCCAATAAATAAAATATAAATCCAAAGAAAATATATAATATTATAAACAAATAATATAAACAACACCTTAATATGGGGATCAAATCTAGTAATATATATAAACGAAAGCTTTAAAAACTCTCTGGTTGCTCCATACATTCTCTCAAGCCACCAGATTTCATTATTTGTGAATAAAGACTTCTCATGCATTTTACCCGAATCACGCGTATGGGTCTCACCAAACTCATATATTTCTTAAACGGGTTATAACATCCTATTAAATTTCAAAATAATCTCGTCAAATATTTGATGTGAAAATCATATAAAATAGGGATATACTAAAAATTAATATATGATTTCTTTAAAACAAGATATATATTATTTATAATTAAAAACCG
Source organism: Bidens hawaiensis (assembly GCF_021521415.1). Lineage (NCBI taxonomy): Eukaryota > Viridiplantae > Streptophyta > Magnoliopsida > Asterales > Asteraceae > Bidens > Bidens hawaiensis. The sequence goes on along the minus strand of NW_027504264.1, from coordinate 21,949 downwards.
AATTTTATAATAAAAAAATAAGCGGGTCTCACCAAACCCAAATAGCTTTTAAACCGAGTTATAACATCTCATTTATTTGTTAAACCCTTTTATCATCAAATAATAAGTATATTATTAACTTCTGTACAATAAATAAAATTAAAATCTAAAAAATATATAAATATTTCAAACGAATAATGTAAAACAACCCCGTAAAGCTCTCAGGTTGCTCCTTACATTCTTTCAAGCCACCGGATTGCATTATTTGTAAATGGAGGCTTCTCATACATTTGACCCAAATTCACGGATACGGGTCTCACCAAACCCATATAATCCTTAAAACGGGTTATAACATCTCAAAAAAATAAAAATTTTATTCTCACCAAATATTTGATATGAAAATAGGATATATTAAAAATTAATATCTAATTTAAAAAAATATATATTATTGTAATTAAGAAACAATTTTTTAGTAAAAAAAAAAATAAATGGGTCTTACCAAACCCATATAACTTTTAATCCGGTTTATAACATTATATTTATTTGTGAAACCCTTTCATCATCAAACCTTAAATATATTATTAACTTTATTACAATAAATAAAATTCAAACCTAAAGAATATGTATGTATATATATATATGAATGATTTATTTGAGAACTCGCTTTAAGTTTTACGAATTCGAAAGAACTCAACGTAATATTTTTTATTTTTTACTTTAACATTTTTTGTTACACATGTGTAATACGTAAGTGTAAGTAATGTACAAAAAATTATCGTAATTTTTTACATACCGAATCGACTTTTTACACATGTGTAACTAACATTTAAACTTGTGTAATCATCAAAAATACTTATTCTCTCTCCTTTTTCATTTTTAATCAAATTTTAATCTCAGCCACATATTCTAACTAATTTAAAATAAATGTCTGGTCCAAAATTGAGTTGTAAGAACTTGATGAGTTGTAAGAACTTTAAAAACACAAATTTTGGACCACACATTTAATTAAATGAGTTAGAATATGTGGCTGAGATTAAATTTGATTAAAAAATGAATCAGGAGAGAGAATAAGTATTTTTGATGATTAAACAAGTTTAAATGTTAGCTGCACATGTGTAATAAGTCGATTCGATGTGTAAAAATATACTGTAATATTTTATACATTACTTACATTTACGTATTATACATGTGTAAAAAAATTCAAAAAAAAGTGTTACGTTGAGTTCTTTCGATTTCTTAAAACTCAAAGCGGTTCTCTAAAAAAATCAATCATATATATATATATATATATATATATATATATATATATATATATATATATATATATATATATATATATATATATATATATATATATATATAGGGTGAGGTTATACTAAAAAGTAAGATTTGTCTAGGAAGTGTTGGAAGAGATCTGGAGCGTTGGATAGGAGGATCTAATGGCTGTGGTTGGTTGATGTGTTTTTTCCTATGTGTGTTTTATTTTGTTCCTTGTTTTATAACACTCTAGGGGCATAATCTTCTAATGTGTTATATTATATATGGAAACATCAATCAATATATAATTATCATATTTTAATCCAAATTTAAAACACACCACCAAAAACATTTATAACTAAAACATTTTATCTTGAACATCATAACCAACATTAATGAAAAACAAATATTATGTTCTCATTCAAACCAGTTAAATGTAACCAACATTCATCAATAAAAACACACTTACACAAAAACACAGTAACAAAAACACACAAATAATGAACACAGTAAGTGTAAATTCAAACTACAAATAAGATTAATTAAAACATATTAACAATAACACACCAATAATTAAAATACAGTAACTAGAAATTCAAAATATATCACGAAGGGTTAGATTTTCCTAATTGAAGTAATGGATTATTTTCCTCGGATTTGAATTGTGGGCTGATTTTGAAACTGAAATGTGCTGTGGGTTGAAGAGATGAACAACAGATCGTATATGATGATGCCAAGATATACAAACTTGTAAACAATTTGTTTCTAAAAGAGATATTCTCATTAACATAAGAATTCTCCGCATAAATAATAAAATAAAAAAAATATAAGGAGAACAAATCAAGTTAAATGAGAGGAAATGAAGCTACATTCCGAATTTAATGCTAACCAAGTTGACGGACGATAATTTACATAAATATATAATATCTATAATTAATAAGAGAAATCAGTTAATAAAGATATTAATTCCATAATTAAAATAACTAAATGTTGACGATCATACCCTACATGTTTTATTAAATCCAACAGTTCATATTCCTTTCTACACTTCTTAGGAAAAAATGTCTTTTTATTTTAACCTTGCTCTCTCTCTCTCTCTATATATATATATGGAAGAGATACTTTGCAACCTTTTGAGTTTTAAGAACCATGAGAACCATTTATGAACCACAAATTTAATTAATTGTGTGTTAGATTTGTGGTTGCTAATAAATCATAATAAAATATATTTAAAGATGAAAAAGAAACAATAATATTTAGTAGAGGAAGGGTATTAAAGTAAAACTACTAACAATAAAAGGACAAAAAGTTACAAATCGTATTTTCTTTTATTAATTATTTTATTCTAGTTATATTATAAATTCTCTCTCATATTTTTTTTATCTTAATTTATTTTTTACCTATAAATAATAAAAGATATTTGTAAAAAAATATATAATTTATTTAACTGTATTTTAAAAAAAAACAATAATTTTATGAAAAAGTAATTTTTCAATAATATGTTTTACATGTGTAATGATATGTTAGCTACATAAAGTTTGGTATTTGATGTTTTAGTTACAACTGTTACATTTTTGTGTTGTAAGATAACTTTTTTTTGTAAAGAAATCAAACTTCTTGTTAGATTTTAGTTATTAAATTATGCATCTTTAAATATAAAAATACAAAATTTGAAAATTTGAATGAAGCCTTATGTAAAATATTGCAAATTATACAACTTATTATCCAAACTACATAAATACCCAAACTGCATGAATTACAAATCTACATAAATTACTCAAATTACATCCACACTAACTACATAAATTAGCCAAATTATATTAATTACTCAACCCCAAAATAGATAAAATTACATAAATTACCAACTACATATACTACACAAGCAATATAAATTACATAGCATAAAATATACATATTACATAAAATTATAAATTACTCAAATTTCCCAAATTACAAAAAATACAAGTTATATACGTTACACATACATTCATTATAGAATTTTAAATGTTACAAATTATTCAAGTTATTAGATTACATGGATTTACTTAATATAAATGTGTAAAATAAAATATTACATAATGTACTATTAAATTACGTGTAATGAGCATTAGGTATATTAAACATGTTTATTTTTCAAAAATTAAATTTTATTTCACTAAAAAAATAAGTAGATAAATGAAATTTATAAAGTTCATTTACTTAAATAGGGTTGAATGTTGAAGTTTCAAAAAGAAAACAATTGATTACAAGTTAATAAAAAAGAACTTGAATATATTAATTCAACTTGGATTTTAACAAATTTACGTATTTTTCCATTACAAACTAATGTAACTATTATTGTTACATTGTGTAACATCCATTTAGCTTCATTTTCAACCTTGCTCACTACCATTCTCTTTCTTTTCAAAACCATTTTGAAAGATTCTTGACGATCCATATTTTTTTTTCATTTTTGCTCTCTACACGCATGTAAAAAATTACATTCACAAATTTATAGCTTATTAAATCTACACAAATTAAGAAATTATACAAATTACATAATTTATCCCTCAAGTAACAAATTACCCAAAATACTACACTAATCCACATAAATTAACCAGTTATATATATACACCGATTACCGAAATACATCTACACCATTTCACAAATTACTCAAGATACATTAATTACCCAACCACGAAATACACTAAATTACATAAATTATTAACTACATATACTACATAAGGTACACACATGCAAAATACACAAATTGCATAAAATACATAAATTAGCCAAAATTACAGAATTTATACAAGTTACATACACTACATAAATATATAAATTACATACAAATATAAAAAATACATATGTAAAACAAAAAATTACACGCGTACAAAAAAATGTAATATTAGATTACAAAAATGTAACAACTTATTATGAGTATGTAAGATACAATAGTAAACAAATGTAATATTATATTATATGTGAAAATAAGTATTATGTATATTAAACATACAAAAATAATTGTTTTTGTAAAAACATTACCGTAATTATTAAAAAAAACCCTATTAATTCTTTTTGCTACCTTCTTTTTAGATTTCTAGTAATAATATAAGTAACACTTACGTTTTGCTTTAAAAAAATGACAAAAGTTTGAAATTAATAACAAATTTTGAATTAGAATTTAGTGATGTGTATACCTATCTGAATGGATATTAAGGTGATAAACAAAAAAAACTAATAAAATACACCGTCAAATACTTTTTTATTTTAAAATAATTTAAATCAAAACCAGGATGATATTATCGTAAACACATTCTTGTTATAAGAGAAATAACAGAAAGAGATTTTATTTAATTTTTTTTTATGAAAGAGATGATAGAAATATATGATAATAATTTTTTTTAAATAAATTAATAATAAAGAATTAATAATCAAGAGAGAAAAAATGACAATTAGATTACTATAATACCTTTTAGTATATTAAATAGTTTGATGATGTGGTTAAATATGAACCATTTAATGAGTTCTCAAGCTCTTACAATTTAAATGTGTTCTCAAAATAAATCATACATACATACATATATATGGGGGAGGGATAATTTGAAAACAACTATTTTAAGCAACCTAAATAGTTTTTCTTGTTACTGGTCTAAAACGAACCGGTCACGCTTAAAACTTTCAAAACAACTTTTTCGTTTAAAAATAGAAATTATACATATTAATAGTATTTTGAAATTTCATTGTTTAAAAACAAGTAAATCGTTTACGTTGTTAACTTAACTTTATAAAATTAATGTGAAATATAGTTAACACTTTATCGATCCTCAAATCTGTTATAAACCCATACTTTTCATATCTTGTGTCTTTTATGTCGTTAGATCAATGCCTTTAATTATACTCTCAATTAAGAGAATTTGTCAAGACTCCTCAAAGGACTAAGTAACTAATCCGTCTTCACCTCACCGCCATCTCGTCGTCACCTATCCTATCTTAAAGGTGAGTAATCACATCCTCATTTTTCAGTTTTTGTTTTGGGGTCATTATGCGTAATAGAAATTGTTCTTATTATTATTATTATAATAATTATTATTATTATTATTGTTATTATACTCAAACCAATTCCATTATTTGCGTGATTGTGATATTGCTCGATTAATTGTTGATTGTAATACGAATTACGTGTTTGCCGCTTTTATGGTTGGTATCTCATCTTCATCCTCATAGTATGATCATACGCCATCTGAGTAGACATGTCCTAAATATAGTGGCATGATTGAATACATATACTTGTTTATATTATTTAATGTTATTTACATACGCAAGAATTGTTTATTTCTCGATATTATTATTATATTTACACCAAACTATAAATTACTCGCTCGATATGTGTTGTTGACAAATTATTTTTACGCATATTGTAGGTTGTTATTTCAAATGATTTGAAGTGAACTTAGATAATAGTTTAGGCTAAAAATTATAAAAGTTTAAATTTTGTTGTAATTTCTTTTGTTTTAAAAACATTGTCTACTTTGATATGTCGTGCCCTGGCATGTCCCTTCTCGTTAATCCAGATTTTTAGCCGGGAATCACGGAAGTAGTCGTCTCCACACTTCAACTGGTTAATCGCGCGCTCAATCAACGTATAATATGGGAATTTGACAACTAATGGACACCAATCACGACCTTAACAAGTCGCGACCTAAACTGAGCTCCATCCCCTATTTTTACTCGTCCTAAACTCAACTAAAACATCATACACCATCTATGAATCATCTCAAATCAGCCCTAACTGAATTTTGTCTCAAAATCCGTCCTGAATCGTTTTCGAGCTAGAGTACAAGCCGCAAACCCTAGAATATCGTTTTTAATCAATTATGTATCGTATCAGATAATTGGTTATTGGTTTTTGGTATGAATTAGTTGCTTATCAAAAGCCCTCTGTAAGTTTCGATTGACAGAGGGCAAGTATGCATCAATTTGTGTAAGGCCCCGATCCCGGTGCCCTACATATGGACGTTGGATTTACTCATAAACACAGTTCCAATTATCATAGTTAATTGAAACATTCTTGGAATATTAAAACTTTCATAAAACAGTACATATTAATTCAAAACATGTCTTAAACATTCATCTTGTCTTTCAAAATCAAAACATTAATTATAAAACATCATAAGTCTTCAGATGCCAAACTCTTATTCTTCTTCCATGTGTCCCCGCTCAAGCCAGCTGTCTCATCCTACTCATGTAAAGCCATGTTACTGGTGCCATACTTTGGACGTTGAATTTACTCATAAACACAGTTCTAAATATCAGAGTTAATTAAAAACTTTCGCGGAATAATATAAAAGTCAACCATTCGTTACAACATCCATAACTTGTCTTTTAAAAACATAACATAAAACATAGTATTTCAAACATCATGAAAAATCTCCAGATGCCAGCCTCTTCGGATCCTGCCATGTGTCTTCCTCAAACCAGCTGTCTCAGTCGATTAACCTGCGTGCATACTAAAAGTTAGTTACGCTGAGTAAGTTCTAATTAATCATACAACATACAATACATTCATAACTACGTACTTCATAATTCGTTCATAATAAACATACTTGCCTTCATACTTTACTTTAAACTCTACTTTACATTTTTCTATTCTGCCTCGGATATTATTAGGGTCCGGTCCCTTTTTCTGCCTTGAGTATTATTAGGGCTCAGTCCCTTTATACCTCGAGATTTATAAAGGGCTCGGTCCCTATTCTGCCTCGGATATTATTAGGGTCCGGCCCCTGTCTACCTTGAGTATAATTAGGGCTCAGTCCCTTTCTTCTGTACCTGACTATCTCTTACATTCATTCATAACATACGTACATATCATTCGTACATTATGCATAACATTTTAACTTGACAGTACGTGCAATATCGGAAGATCGTTCACGTACCGATAAGTAATCATTCATACTTTATATACATATCATTCATATCTTCAAACTATCACCCGACGGTACACGCAATATCCGAAGATCGTTCACGCACCGTCAAGCATTCATTTATACATAATCATGTAAGGCATACACTTACCACTTAAGCTAAGTGTATTAACTAATCACATCGAGTATGCACACAGACCCGAAAACATAACAATGAATGGGGCTAGAAACTCACCTGAACTCGGCTACGTTCACCGTTTAGGGTTATTCCTTTTTGGACCTGTGCACGACTAACTGTATAACAATTACACGTATCAATTTTACTACCACTACCCATATCGTGTTTCTACTTTAACTATTACCCTCAACGAACAGGGGTCCGGGGGCAGCGCCCCTGGCAACGGGGTTCTAGGGGCGGCAGCCCCTAGCGGGGTCCAAGGGGCAGAGCCTCTGGCTGGGGTTAATCCTTTAAGGTATCTTCTAAAAATTAATAAAGTCAAGAGCTATTTTGTAATTAATTCATTCTTTTCTAAATCCAGGGATCATTCTGTAATTCTTTCAAAGTTTACTTCGTTATTCTGCTCTTTAACGAATTGGGGTTCATTCGTTACCTCTGTCTTCCATAACGAATTGGCTAATTCGTTACTTTATAACGAATTGACCTTTATAGCGAATTGGACTCATAACGAACTGGACCTTATTCGTTTTGTCTTGTTAACGAATTGAACTTCTTAGCGAATTGAACCCTTATAATGAATCAGTCCTCATAACGAATTGGACCTTAACGAATGAAGCTAACTCGTTATCTTTCGTTAACGAATTACTTGCTAGTTCGTCCTTTCTCCGCTAACGAACTAGGGTTAGGTCAGAATGTCTGAACATTCTCTGACTTCCTCGTACACGTTTTTCCGGCGCCGCCTTTCTGCCTCCGTCATCGCCGAAAAACCGGGTCTTGCCGGAAAAGCGAGATTTCGCTTGTATTACTCCGTTTTTCACCATTTTTCGTCCTGTTCGATCCAGATCAGAGGTAGGATGACCCCTAAGCTCATCTTCTGATCGTTTTATACCCGATTCCACCCGGATCCCATGAGTTTAACAGTTTAAAGGTGTTGGCTCGTCGTTACGCGACTAGATCTAGCTGGTTTGGATCTATACAATATCATACTATCATTACCTCGGGTTGATGTTCGGGTTTCTTGGTGATTTCGGCTAGAGAGAGAAAGTAGGATGAGAGAGAGGTAAGTGTGTGATTTTTGATGGTGTATGGAGTTAGTGGAGATGAATGGATTAATGGATAATTATTGTTTATATATGATGGGTCATGGGCTTCAGCCCATGGTCTTTATTCCTTTCCTTTTTAACCCAAGTCCATAAATCATATCTATTTAACCCAACACAAGCCCAACTCATACTACTTAACATTATTATTTTATTAACCGAAACGAGAAAACGGGATGTTACAAGTCTTCCCTCCTTAAAGAGGTTTCGTCCTCGAAACCTAACTATTTTTGAAACAAATCTGGATAAAAATTGCGCATCTCTTCTTCAACTTTCCAAGTAGCGTCCGATCCTTTGCGATGTTTCCATATTACTTTCACTAATGGGATAACTTTATGACGAAGCTTCTTTTCCTTGTGGTCAACAATCTCTATCGGTTGCTCAATGTAGTTCCAATGTTTATCAACCTCAATGTCCATTAATGGCATATGAGACATGTCATCTGCTAGACATTTCCTCAGATGAGAAACATGGAAGGTTGAATGAATTCCTTCTAACTCTTCGGACAAACCCAACTTATATGCCACTTCACCCACATGATCTATAATCATAAACGGTCCAATGTACCTCAGACTCAACTTCCCTCTCTTTCTAATGAATGATCCCTTTCCAAGGCGAGACCTTGAGCATCGCATTGTCACCAACGTTAAACTCGTTTGGTTGTCGCCGCTTATCAGCATACGACTTCTAACGATCTTGAGTAGCTTTCATTCTTGCCTTGATCTAGTCAAACTTTGACGAGGAATCTTGAACAACTTCCAAACTTCCCATCTCCTTCTGGCCAATCTCTCCCCAACGTACGGGAGTTCTACAATGTCTTCCATACAACATCTCAAATGGTGGCATACCAATACTTGAATGGTAGCTGTTGTTATAGGAGAACTCTGTCAGATGCCGATGATCATCCCAACTCCCTCCAAAGTCTAAAACACAAGCACGTAGCATATCCTCAAGGGTTTGGATCGTCCTTTCAGATTGTCCATCTCTTTGAGGATGATACACTATACTAATGTTCAATCTCGTTCCCATAGATTCATGGAACTTCTTCCAAAATCTCGACGTAAAACGAGTATCTCTATCAGACACGATCGACAACGGTACTCACTCAGATACAACCTCCTTAATGAACAAACTTGCTAACGTTTTAGACAAATGACATATCGAATAGGTAGAAAGTGAGCACTTTTGGTCAAACGGTTTACTATCACCCAAATGGTATCATGATGCTTAGCTGTACGAGGTAGCTTAGTTATGAAATCCATGGTGATGTGTTCCCATTTCCATTCTGGTATCTCCAAAAGTTGCATCTTTCGATAAGGCTTCTGATGCTCTGCCTTGACTTGTAAACAAGTTATGCACTTACTGACATAATCTACCACATCATTCTTCATTCCTGGCCACCAGTAGTCTCTTTTCAAATCCTAGTACATCTTCGTAGTTCCTGGATGAATTGAGTATCTTGACTTATGTGCTTCATCTAAGATTCGACCTCTAAGATCTCCATGGCGTGCGATCCACATACGATTAAACCTAGTCTTAACACCATGAGTGTTTTCCATCAACTCGTCTTGCTGACCGCAAATCCTTTCTTTCTTTACTAGCCCTTCGTCTACCAGCACCTCTGAATGCACTTTGATGATTTCTTAAAAAAGACTTGAATTCATAATCAACTTGTATGACTTCATTGTTGCAAGGACTTCCTCATTCTTACGGCTTAGCGCGTCGGTGACCACATTAGCTTTACCCGGATAGTACTTAATGTCATAGTCATAATCCTTTATCAACTCTAACCATCTTCTCTGCCTCATGTTTAGCTCTTTCTGCTCGAAGAAGTACTTTAAACTTTTATGATCCGTGTAGATAGTACACTTAGTACCATACAGATAGTGTCTTCATATCTTAAAAGCGTGAACTACTACTGCTAGCTCTAAATCATGCATCAGATAAGTACTCTCATGGACTTTCAACTGTCTAGACGCGTAAGCTATCACTTTCCCTCGTTACATCAACACGCAACCTAACCCACGATGCGAATGAATGATTAGTTAATCATAACGAAACACTAAACGCATGAACAAACGAATAGCATAACGATCAGGTTTGAGGAACAGAGGTGGTTTACAACGAATGAATTTTTCACGAATGGTGCTATGGAAACAAATGAAACTGTCATGAATAGGTATCTTGGTAGCGAATGATCTTCAGTGAGGAATGAACAGTTACAACAACCTGCCACGTGTTAAAAACGGGTATGATGCTATAACGAATAGCAAGCTATAGTATAACGAATGAGTCGTTATACGTAACGAATGAAGTATTCAAATCTTCAATAAGATTTCCAGATCTTCATATTCATAGATTCAAACTTAAATCCAAACCTCAATTAAACAATGAAAATCATCTGAATTAACATCATTTTCAACAAATAAGTGCTTAAACAAGTCGTAATCATACCACGAACAAACTATGACAAATCCAACGTTAGGATTTGGTACAAACAACCAAATCCTCGTCGCCATCGGGCAAAGCAAGGATTGAAGTTTGTGTGAGTCTTTTCTTTAAATCCTCAAAACCTTCTTCTTGAAACTTACCCCAACTGAATACTATCGACTTTCGGGTCATGCCGGTCAACGGTGTGGCTATCTTGGAGAAACCTTCGATGAATCTCCTATAGTAGCCAGCTAACCCTAAGAAGCTTCGTATATCAGTCGGCTACTGCGGAGTCTTCCAATTTGTGATCGCCTCAATCTTAGCTGGGTCCACGGTAATTCCTTCAGGATTAATGACGTGACCTAGAAATTTCACTTCTCGCAACCAAAACGCACATTTCGAAAACTTAGCGTACAACTTCTTTTTCTTCAGAGTCTCCAATAGTTCTCTTAGATGCTCGGCATGATCAGACTCGCTTTTTGAATAAATCAATATATCATCGATGAATACGATAACTGAATTATCCAACATCGGCCGACACACCCTATTCATCATATTCATAAATGCTGCAGTAGCATTTGTTAGACCGAATGAGATCACGAGGAACTCGTAGTGTCCATACCGCGTCCAAAACGCTGTTTTAGGAATGTCTGCCTATTTCACTTTCAATTGATGACAGCCTGATCTGAGATCTATTAGTGAGAAGCAACTTGAACCTTGCACTTGGTCGAACATATCATCATTCCTTGGCAAAGGATATCTATTCTTTACCGTAAGCTTGTTCAGCTCGCGATAGTCTAGGAATATTCTCAAACTTCCATCCTTCTTCTTCACAAATAGCTCAGGTGCGCCCCACGGGAAAACACTTGGTCTAATAAAACCTTTATCGAGGAGTTCTTGCAGTTGGTACATCAGTTCTTCACAAATATCTAAGCTAGGAGGACCCCTAAGCTCATCTTTTGATCTGTTTATACCCGATTCAACCCGGATCCCGTGACTTTAACGGTTTAAAGGTTTCGGCTTGTCATTACACGACTAGATATAGCGGGTTTGGATCTATACAATATCATACTATCATTACCTCGGGTTGATGCTCGGGTTTCTTGGTGATTTTGGCTAGAGAGAGAAAGTAGGATGGGAGAGAGCTAAGTGTGTGTTTTTTGATGGTGTATGGAGTTATGGAGATGAATGGATTAATGGGTAATTATTGTTTATATATGATGGGTCATGGGCTTCAGCCCATTGTCTTTACTCCTTTCCTTTTTAACCCAAGTCCATAACTCATATCTACTTAACTCAACACAAGCCCAACTCATACTACTTAACATTATTATTTTATTAACCGAAACGAGAAAACGGGATGTTACAAGTCTTCCCTCCTTAAAGAGGTTTTGTCCCCGAAACCTAACTATTTTTGAAACAAATCTGGATAAAAATTGCGCATCTCTTCTTCAACTTTCCAAGTAGCGTCTGATCCTTTGCGATGTTTCCATATTACTTTCACTAATGGGATAACTTTATGACGAAGCTGCTTTTCCTTGTGGTCAACAATCTCTATCGGTTGCTCAATGTAGTTCAAATGTTCATCAACCTCAACATACATCAATGGCACGAGAGACGTGTCATCAGCTAGACATTTTTTTAGATGAGAAACATGGAAGTTTGAATGAATTCCTTCTAACTCCTCGGGCAAATAAAGCTTATAAGCTATTTCACCCACGCGATCTATAATCCTAAACGTTCCAATGTACTCTGGAATCAACTATCCCCTCTTCCTAAAACGAATAAATTCTTTCGTAGACGAGACCTTGAGCATCACATTGTCACCAATGTTAAACTCAATCGGTCTTCGCCGCTTGTCAACATATGACTTCTGTCTGTCTTGAGCAGCTTTCCTTCTTGCCTTAATCTAATCGAACTTTGAAGATGTTTCTTGAACGACTTCTAAACTTCCCATCTCTCTCTGACCAATCTCTTCCCAACACACCGGGGTTCAACATCGTCTAACATAAAGCATCTAAAACGGTGGCATACCAATACTTGAATGGTAACTGTTGTTATAGGAGAACTCTGCCAGATGCAGATGATCATCCCAACTTTCTTCAAAGTCTAATACACAAGCACGTAGCATATCCTCAAGGGTCTGGATCGTCCTTTCAGACTGCCCATCCGTTTGAGAATGATATGCCGTACTGATGTTCAATCTTGTTCCCATAGCTTCATGGAACTTCTTCCAAAACCTCGAAGTAAACTGAGTATCTCTATCAGACACGATCGATAACGGTACTCCATGCTTAGTTACAACCTCTTTTAGAACAAACTTGCTAACGTTTCTGATGAGATGGCCTCTCGTATAGGCAGGAAGTGAGCACTTTTGGTCAAACGGTCCACAATTACCCAGATGGTATCATGATGCTTAGCTGTACGAGGTAGCTTAGTTATGAAATCCATGGTGATGTGTTCCCATTTCCATTCAGGCATCTCTAGCGGTTGCATCTTCCCATAAGGCTTCTGGTGCTCTACTTTTACTTGTAAACAAGTTAAGCACTTACTGACATAATCTACCACCTCATTCTTCATTCCTGGCCACTAGTAATCTCTTTTTAAATCTTGGTACATCTTAGTGGATCCTGGATGAATTGTATACTTCGACTTATGACCTTCATCTAATATCCGACCTCTAAGATCTTCATGGCGTGGAATCCACATACGGTCAAACCTAATCTTAACACCATGAGTGTTTTCCATTAACTCGTCTCGCTGACCGAAAATCCTTTCTTTTTTTACTAATCCTTCATTTACCAGCACTTCTAACTGCACTTTGATGATTTCTTCAAAAGAACTTGAATTCCTCATTCTTACGACTTAGCGCGTCGGAGACCACATTAGCTTTACCAGGATAGTACTTAATGTCGCAGTCATAATCCTTTGTCAATTCTAACCATATTCTCTATCTCATGTTCAGCTCTTTCTGCTCGAAGAAGTACTTTAAACACTTATGATCTGTGTAAATGGTACACTTAGTACCATACAGATAATGCCTCTATATCTTAGGAGCATGCACTATTGCTGCTAGCTACAAATCATGTGTCGGATAAGTACCCTCTTGGACTTTCAATTGTCTAGACGCGTAAGCTATCACTTTTCTTCGTTGCATCATCACACAACCTTTCCCTCGTTGGCCGACACACCCTATTCATTATGTCCATGAATGCTGTGGGAGCATTCGTTAGGCCGAATGACATCACGAGGAACTCGTAGTGTCCATACTGCGTCTGAAACGTTGCTTTAGGGATGTCTGTGTCTTTCACTTTTAGCTGATGATAGCCTGATCCGAGATCTATTTGTGAGAACCAACTTGAACCTTGCAGTTGGTCAAACAAATCATCGATCCTTGGCAAAGGATATCTATTCTTTACTGTAAGTTTCTTCAACTTGCGATAGTCAATGCACATTCTAATACTTCCATCCTTCTTCTTCACAAATAACACCGGTGCGCCCCATGGGGAAACACTTGGTCTAATAAAAGCCTTGTCGAGGAGTTCTTGTAGCTGGGACATCAATTCTTTCATCTCGGACGGCTCTAGACGGGAAGGTGCTTTCGCAACGGGTTGGGCTCCGGTACTAAATCTATCTGGAATTCTATCTCTCGCTCCGGTGGCAAACCTGGAAGATTCTTAGGGAATACTTCTGGGTAATCGCACACAATTGGAACATCTTTCATTTCTTTGGTATCGGCTGTAGCGTTAACAACATACGCCAGGTAGGCACCACACCCTCGCCTTAACAAACCCTCGGCTTTTATCATTGAAATGACATTAAGCCCAGAACTTCCTTATCACCATACACTGTCACCGCACTACCATCCAAGGACTTTAACCTTATTATCCTACTCCTACACACTATCTGAGCTTCATACTCAGATAACCAATCCATTCCCAAAACCACATCGAACCCTCCTAAGGTCATGACGTACAAAGTAACAGGGAACTCATGTCCTTCTAACTCTATCTTACAGTCCTTAACCATTTTCATTATTTTAACCGAAGTGTCACTAGCGGTTTTAACTTTAAAAGTTTAAGACACTCGGCAACCTTTGTCTATATCAGATATTATTAGGGTCTGATCCCACTTTCCTTTGTCTGTCTCAGATATTATTAGGGTCTGATCTCTCTTTCCTTTGTCTATCTCAGATATTGTTAGGGTCTGGTCCCTTTCTTGTCTATCTAAGATATTATTAGGGTCTGATCCCTGTTTACTTCTCTATCTCAAATATTATTAAGGTCTTATCCCTTTCTTCTCTATCGCAGATATTATTAGGGTCTGATCCCTTACTTCTTCATCTTCGCACGTACTGTCTTTACATACCCATAGCATACATATACTTTATTTATTCATTCATACATATAAATATATATCATACACATTCATCTTTCATATACATACCTACCTTGTCAATACGTGCAATATCCGAAGATCGTTCACGTACCGACAAGCTTTCATTCACATTCATAACATAATATCTAACGAATAAATCATAAATGGCATACACTTACCGTTTAAGGTAAGTGTGTTAACTATCACATCAAGTATGCACACAACCCCGAAAACATAATAAGGAAATGGGGCTAGAAACTCACCTGGATCCTGTTTCTTTCTCCGTTAATTGTTAATCCCTTCTTTAATAGAACCATCAAGGTATTCCAAAGTAATCGAGCTTTAACGTAATCGAATCTTGGATTTGTAAGCGAACATAAATGTAAGCGAACATAAATGTATGTGAACATATATGTAAGAGAACTTATATGTAAGCGAACATAATTGTAAGCGGACTTGTATTAAGCAAACTTGCATGTAAGCGAACTTGCTTGTAAGCGAACTTGCATGTAAGCGAGCTTGCTTGTAAGCGAACTTGCATGTAAGCGAACTTGCATGTAAGCGAACTTACTGTAAGCGAACTTGTTGTAAGCGAACGACTGCTGTCAAAGGTTCGTTTTATCATCCAAAATGCACGTTTCGTGACCTTAATTCCCTTATTATGGTTCGGCCTTAGCCAAAAATGTTCCCTTGGCCATTTGTGGTACAAACTTGACCCGAACGAACGTAAAGCTTGGATCATTAAGGCTAAGATGTTCAAAATTAGATCTAGGGTTTCTTTAAACAAGTCGTACATAGCCGTAGGTTCGTTAAGTTCATTTTAGCAATAAGTTTGATACTTTATGATTCATTTATACCCGATCTACTCTACGTTTAAGTTTCAAGGCAAACAGTTCATAAAAACGTAAACTTTAAACATCAAGAACATACCTTTACGTGTTTTAAAGCTACGGTTTTGCTTGGTTATGAACTTTTATCTTTTTTCTAGCTTGTATATCAAAGATCTATCAAGAATCTAAGTTCGTTTGATCTCGAATCTTCCTCTCTATCTATCTCTTTTTCACTCTCTCTCTCGGCCGTGTGTTGTGTAGGTGTATGTGTGTGTTTTTGATTGTGTAAAGATTATGGAAAGATGGAAATAAGGATTTAGGGTTTTAGAGTGGTTTATGGGAGTATTTATACTCTCCAAGGCCCATGGACCTAAGACCCATTGATGTGTGTCTAATGAGTGCTATTTCTATGGAACTCACAACAAAGCTTTAAATTTAAAAGGAAACTCCTAATGAATCCACACACAACCGGTAAGTGTACCGATCACAAGTAGTATAGACCTAAGAAGTCCTAGTATCGAACAAAAGGACACACGAGAATGCCTAATGATTACTAAACCCAATACAAGACCTTCCTAAGAAAAATATTTTTTAATTTGATTTTTAATAAATTAAACTACTTGACCTAAATTACTTTAATTAAATTAATTAATTTAACTTAACGAAAACACTTAACGAAACACTTAATGAACTTAGAATCAATGGAGAAAACGTCTACCTAGGTAAGATTCATATTGAAGGTCTAACTAGCTAATGGATTGAATGATCTCACGACACCGGTATCTAAGGATGACACAACTATGGTTCGCTCAAGAAAGCTAGATCACCTCTCGGTCTCACTAACAAACCCTAACTTACACTTAATTGATTTTAAGAACAAACCGGGAAACGAATGCTAAGTTGTTATAATTCCGACTTCCTCTCGGTCTCACTGACACACGACCCTAATGGAAAAGAATACTACATAACCAAGGATAGAGGAACAATTTGGTCTAACTTAAACTAGACCAACTAATCGCTCATAAACCTAAACCCGATAAGAACCGAACCCGCTCTCGCGCAATCCTATTCCTAACAAGTAAACGCAATGAGACGACTTTACTTCCTATCACCTCTCGGTCTCTAAGAAGGTGTTTAACCACTGAATTATACCAATTAACAATCTCAACCAAACCCTACGTTGTTCCTACTGCAATCGAACTCTAAACACAAAGTAAAGAATTGAACATACAACTATCAATTAAAACCAATTCAATTAATCGAAGTATGAGATTATGAGATAAAACCAATAAAATCACAGCCACTAAACAAAACCTAATTCATCATTAAACCAAACTTTCAATAGCAATTCATGTCATATTAATCAAACAATCCATTTAACTCATTAAAACTGAACAATAATCATCTAACCTAGGTAGAACAAAGAGGTTTAGCCATTCATAATCAATGAAAAGTAGATAAAATATATATAAATGATAAACATGTTCATATAAATCTGATTACAAAAGGTTTGAATAATTGAAAACCAAAAACGAACTCTCAAACGTTAAAATACCAAAACCGACAACCGAAGGATAAAAGATAGAACTATAAGCTTGTCCTCCTTGGTTTCTCCGCTAGAGCAGGTATAGTGGCTGGAAATATTATATAAACTCGTTCATAGGGTATTAGCCCTTTATATATATATGTTTAAACACCTCCTTCCTAATATAAAATTGGTTAAAACAAGCCCACAAGGCCCACTAGAAGACAAAATAGATGGGGTAGCTGATTCCTAAACATTCTTGGCAGCCATTGGGACATGCGGGACGTCGCATAGCGTGGGCATGGATGCCTCACCTGGTCGCGTACCATGGCCAGGTCCTGGGTGCTCGTTTCTTCGTTTTCTGACTCGTTTATCTTCAAACGCGCATACCGGCTTCTTCTTAATCCCGTTTGAGCTGATTCTTTCTTCATTAAACTCGGTTTTTTGCTCTCTTCAACATAGGCCTATCATATACACAAACATTTAATTTCATGCAAGAAAAAGCTATATTCGTCAACGATTTACGCACAAAACAACACAAAAACGAGATAAAACGCCATGTGTTTTGCAACACATCACCCATCCCATCCTTTATTCCATCTCGAATTATCCAAGTCCATACACTTTATTTAATCTAATTTAAATATTAACACACGCCTAACAACAGAACTCCTTTTTATTATTATGAAATTTAGGATGTTACAATTTGATTCGATTGAGTTAGGGTTTGTTTATAAACTAGGTATAAACTCGTCGCGTTGCGGCGGTGCATCGACGCGAGTTTGTTCGGTACCTGTTAAGTCTTTAAGTTCGTTATGACACCAACACTAAATCAAAAGGATAAATTTGTGAACTGTCAATACAATATTGACACACGTATTGTTCAAAATGACATGAATTTAATCGGTATCGGTTACGTTCATTATGGTATTAACATTAAACCATAAAAATAAATTAGTAAACACTCATAGTAGTAACGACACCCATATAGTTTATGATACACAACATTACATATTTAAAACCCCGTTTATTCGCCCGGTAAAACTGGGCGTTGCGGTGACCAATCGACGTAAATTCGGTCGGTATTGAATAGGATGGCAACAATATCGAAAAAAAACATATAATATTTTCATAAAATTTTCATATTAAAAGATGAAAATAATAATAAATGATATAAAACATAAAAGAAACAAAATAGATATTAATTGAATGAATTCCAATCTCCAACAAAACAAAAAAAAAAGACTATAACAATGGGGACTTGAACTTGGGCTGATTAGTATATCAAGAATTAGGAAACATTCCATCAAACTATCAAACCAACTCAACAGTTTGAATAAATTTTGAAAGTAATTAAATAAATAGACAAAATCGTAGGCATAAAAAACTTTTGTAACACCAAAGTTCTCAATTATAATAATTTATAATTAAGGAAAAATTCGTGTTGTGTATAAAGTAATTGTTTACAGCTTATAACCAAGTTATCAATTGGCCCAGATGGCCAGTGCACGTCATATGGAAACTCGGGCCGACTAGGGCGTTCAATATGTTTAATCAATTTATAACAATTGACCTAAGGATCTAGTTATGTGATATGTGTACGTGAAGGGCTAATTAATTAATGAACGAAGTGTTTGAGATGTAATTTGGGTGGCTTGAGAGATAATAATTAAAACACTTGCTAAATTAACATACTAAATATGTCTATAAATAGAAGACGAATGTCATACGTTACACATTCCATAATGAATGGCCTTGATTCGTCTTCATTACATAAATAGAATAATGGGTATAGCAAATGACTCATTCGCTATACCCCATTCGTCAACATTAATTCCATGGCGAATAGTACGGAATAATAACAATTAGTGTTCATTCATTAAACATCCTTAACGAATGCACGTTGATAAATACAAATAGCATCATTCGTTAAAGATACTTAACGAATGAGCTTATACATTAACGAATCAGACTAGCTAAATTACCAAAATTCCCTTACATTAAAATAATAATAAATTACATAAGATTACAAAGACTCGAGACGACCAAAACCGTGCACTAACAAACTTCCTCTCGTCTCGTGCTCTTTGTTTTTAAATTACTTGAACCGCTTTGTCTTCCAATCAGCACAACTATGAACTCCGAACGCGTGACAAACATGCACAACGCGTTGGAATTGCATAGCGCGATCATAATCTTTAATGTTCGATAAAATATAATCTCGTTCCAGAACAGAACGTCGTTGTCGGTCTCAGATATATTAAAGAGCCACATAGGGTCAATGACAGAAACAAACTTCGTCTTCAATCATGTTCCTAAAACGACCACCGCTTTGCCCATTCGGTTGTCGTAGTACCACATGTTGAATTTCTTGTAAAGACTTTGCAGAAAAGTCTTCACAGGCACTCGTTTCATCGTCTTTGGTGGCTTGAACTTAAACACGAGCTTCCGACAACTAGTTTGCGGATCAATCTCATCGATGTATTTTCTGGTTGGTACCTGCGGTTTGAAAAACTTAAACCCGTGGTTAACCTCAAAGAGCAGAGCTGGTGATACCACCCTGCTAATTGAGTTCCACCACGGTTGATGAACGGCCGCTTGACGAGAGCCCGCACGTCCCATCTCGGCAGTGAGAGAACGTCAATAATATATTGATAATACTTCACGCCGTTCTCCACTTAATTATGCATACCCTCAAATCAGAGTCATATATCACCTTTGACGGTTGGCACAGCATTGAATGTCGCTTTTTGGTTTGCCTTTGAATGCGCACAGACCTCCATCTGGTGCTTTTTATCAACATCCCAATATGCTTCAATAATCTTAGATGTATGGGATTTGTTGTTAGTCCCAAAGCATCATTCAGCATCAGGATCCATAGACCTCAATCCCTTACCAGATACTTTAGTCTTCTTCTTCATAGTTTTCTCTAGATGATCTTCGGCAGCTTTAACGTGTTCCTTAGTAAATAGTGGAACACCCTGATCGACGTTTGAACGCGTGTTAAGATCAGGATATTCCTCTTCCGTCACATATTCATTATCGATATCCCTATAAATAAATGGCATATTCCCAGGTGGAATACTTGTATCTACTTCAAAACCCTCATCATTAATTACCTCTACGTCCTTCTCTTCTTCCAAAACATCCAGCTCTTCATCATTCAACCCCAATAATAAAGAAATTTGATCACGAGACAGCGCATAGTCCACAAACTCACCATCCTCGATCTCATCACCATTAGTAGTACTCATCACAATCCCCTTTTAGTAATCCATAAATAGTATAGTATTGGCTTTGATCGACTCGACAAGAGTGACTGGTAGTGTCTTGATAGACTACCATCTGTCGATCATCATTAGCACCAACACCACTCGTACCTGCAGCAGACGAACCTTGAGCTTGTTTCGGCTCACTGCTACCGCCGCATCTGGTGCTTTGTCAGAATCATCATTTTTCAATTTCTTTAAAGCATCATATTTACACATAAATTGAAGAATGAGTTCCTCTTGATCTTTTATCTTCTCCCCTCTGAGTTGTAACAATCTCAAGGAGGTCTTTCGTCTCCTTTTGGTAGTAGGAGATGTAGCTCATCAACTGTCGTTGATTCATCAACATATGATCATGTTGTTGACAATCGGCTGCCATTTGATTCTCATAAAGATGAATCGAACTAAGAAACATATCCTTCTATTGAGCATGAGGCAAGGTGTGAAAAGTAGGAGGGACAGGCTGTACTGGACCATGCGGACGTATAACTCTCATAAAATATAAAGCTGTAGGTTGTATCGGCATTTTTGTTGTAGTTGGAGAAGTCACCATCGATGTAACAGGAGATGTGGGCATCGAGATAGCAACGATTGTGAATTCGAAGCAAATCTCGGGTCAGACGATGCTGTCATCATAATTGTGATAACCAGGGTGCTAACGGTAGGCGACACCACCGGCATTTTTAGAGCTGGCGATCTCTGGATTTGTGGACCAATTTCTATACCAGAACCTCGAGTCATATGACGTTTTGGCGGTTGTTCCTTCATTACCGCATTTCCCTTTCTTTTACGTTGAGCAGCTTGAGAGCTAGCTGCCTCAATCTCAACACATCTACCTTCACCCCGTTTCCAGCGTCTCCATCATCACCATCATTTACACCACCGTTCGCACATGGTCCCTTTTCTCGTTCAAAATCCGAATCATTGTGGATCCAACGGTCATTAGAAGCAAATTCATAGTCTGGATTCACCAGATGACCAATCAATCCTTTGGTCCTTGGACACTCTTCAGCCGACTGATTACGATAAGTATTCACACGCTTCATTGTTTCGGCTGTCATGTGTTCTAGTTTCAACACATCGTCTTTCAAAGTCTGATCG
>NW_027504263.1:0-26366 GCF_021521415.1 Bidens hawaiensis | reverse complement strand
AATTTTTTTTAGCTTATTAATGCTCTAAAATTACGAATTGTGAAAAAAACTACAAATGTAGTATAAAATAATTACGTTTAAATTTTGGTATTATGGTGGTTTAATTTAATTTGTGGAGTAAAACGTATATTGAAAAGTAACTATAAAAATAAATGGGGCAAAACACGAATCTGCTAGGTCGGCTTTGAACACTAAATGTGCCTCCGGGCTTGACCTAAACTGATTTGAACCCATTTAGACGAAACCCAAAGCTGTTTAGATGAACCGGAAAATTTGACCGTGCCCAATAAATGTGTCAAGACATACGAACCCCATCATGAAACGGGTCTTCACGGGCACACGAACATGACCTGTTTAAACCAGAATATTCTATTTTAGCAAGTTAATGCTCAAAAGTCAACTTACAAATTGTAAACAAAAACTCCAAATGCATATAGGATAATTAGAAAATTCTATTTTTAGCAAGTTAATGCTCAAAAGTCAACAGAAAATTCTATTTTAGCAGATGTTTCTAATAGCCTATGGAACAATGTAACCGAAAATCAAGATGATCTTTCGTGCGTGTTTAACGAAACGACTCCAGCAAAGGCCTTAGAGGAGTTGGATTATCAAGTTAACTACATTGGTAACATTTTAACTTTTTTGTTCTAACATAGGTATAAACTTGTGACATTAATAATTTAATACAATGAATAAAAAATGCAGATACCATAAACAAGGAAACCGAGCCATGTAAAGAAACATTTTTACAAGCAAAAAGACGCCGAATGCTGCATTTTGATAATGAAATTTCGGATATGGATGTTATGCCATTTTGTGAAGAGGACTATTAATCTGTATATCTAAAATCTAAGGTTGGTTTAATTTATTTTCAAATTTTTATTTTTAATCAAGTGAAATAATTAATGTTATTTTAGGTGTTAAACGAGCAGGAATGGGATACTTCGATGGATGAAGCTTTATCTGATATGAGTCAATGGGTTGCTGGATTTGCAGGTTTGACTTTTAAATAACATAACAGTTGACTTTTACTCGTAATTGTCATAAAAATTGACCGTTTTCACAATGTATTATAAATTTCTTAAAGACGAGCCCAACGTCAATTGAACCGTCGGCTGGAAGTTCGTTTAACGACACCTTTTGTTCATTTAGTTAAATGAAAGAACATGAACAGTTGAACGCATGTCTCATTTGTTCATTTATGTTTGTGAACGTTTACTTTTAGTTGGTGTCAGTCTCCAAGTAGCAAACTGGTACATGGACCGCTTGGTTGGGTCAGTTTGCAAACGGGTTTGGGTCAACCCAATTTTAGTGTGTTATTGGGACAGACCTTGAAACTACCAAATCTCATAGCAAAGCCTATGTGTTACCATGTTTTGAATCACACCCGACCAACGGTGGATAAACGAACGAATGGGTTTGGTTTTTAAACTTTTTTATATCTGTTTGGGTTAGTTTTTTAGTTTTAAGAACCCAAACTGCCTCACTTAAAATCCGAACCGGTTTCAGCAATTTCAACCAAAAGTACCAAATTGCCCCAAATTCAAAATCCACCCTGTAGTAGAATTTGACCCAAAATCAGCAGCGAGTTTTGCCCAAATGTAATTTCTTAACATAACTTTATACGCTTAATTTTCAAAAATCCCATAGATGTCCCTGAAGTTAATATATTATAATTGACCTGTTAGTAGCCCAAGTGCCAAAAGCTTTTAACTTTCGATAGCTTGTAGAATCCAAAATAATTAAAGAAAATCTCTTAACTACCTTTTTGATCTATGAACTTGACAGCAAACTGGCCCATAATCAAAAGTGTGACTCGTTTGCAACATGTATAAATGTTTGACTTTCTAAAGTCAAAAGTGGACTTCAATTATTTATTGAAGTCAAACTTTGACTGTTGACCCCATTTAATGTTTGAAATTTTGAAATTAGTAGTTCAAGTTTGGATAACTGGTCGGATTTTTTTTAATTCTCTTTTGATTTAAAAACAGGGTGTATGGCAGCTATTGAGGTAATTGCAGCATAGCTTTAGTCAACACGCCTATACATTTTTCTATATTTGTTACTTGCTTTTTCTGATTTTTCTTTTCATAGAGTATAAAGTGAACAGTGCTGCTGGTTATTTTGTAGCTGAAGATTCTTTTACCACTAAAGATATAATGGCAGTTTTGAGCCATCTTTTAACCGGTCCATATAACCTCACTTTATATACTCCTATTCTTTCAAGATACATCAGAACACAGCACACCAAAACCAAGGAACAGTTTTGGTAAGGCACTATGTTTTTCATGTTCATCATTTATCATTACACTTAGATTATTTGTTTTCACTTCATTTCTGTTTTTTCAGCTTTATAAAGCTCATAGAAGGTTTTAATTGTTTTAAAGAGTGGCTCTACAATAATCGGTTTCGGGTATTCTTTTTTCTTGTAACATTAATTGTCCATGTTTATGCTCTTTGTGTGATTGCAAATTTTCACCGAAACTAAGTTGTCATTCAGTTAATTGTTCATGTTCTACGCTTTTTATTTGGTTGCAAATTTTCACGGATCCTAACTTGTTATTCAGTTAAATGTATCAATCAATCAATCATGCCCAGTAAAATCCCACCGACAGCAAAGCTATAAGTAGGGTCTGGGGAGGGTGGGATGTAGGCACACCGTACCTCTATCCAAAGGAATAAAGAGGTGGCTTCCAGAGAGACTCTCGGCTCTAAGTACATGTGTATGAAGCAAAATAAAGGAAAATAAAGCAAAATAAAGGAAATCAAAGTTTAACAGTTATATAAAAACTACTACTAATTATAATAATATTAATAATAAGATCACAGTTTAACAGCTATATAAAAGCTAATAATAATTATAATAATAATAATATAATATATGTAAGAGAAATACCATTATGGTATGTGGCCTAAATAAGTTAAGTCTAAGCCATAAGGTATTTAATTCTCTCTAAAAATCCTTAACTTTAATTCTACTTCTCCACGAATTCATATCCTCAACCATGTCCTCGGGAGAGGTTTAGGTCTATCAAATCATGCCTAATTCTCTCATCCCAAGTCAATTTCGGTCGTCCTTTACCCCTCCTCCCCTCTATAGTAATGTTAGGAGTTTTTTGCTAAAACGGGGAGTGAGGAAAAAGTATTTACTTAAATGGGGTGATTTAGAAATATTTACCAAATTAGGGTATTTTTGAAAATCTCAATCTTCTCACTTTTTTCATACGGGATAAAAAATTGAATTAAAAAATAAATTGTTTTAACAGAACTGTTTAAACAATTCAAATTTTGTAAGATCGATTTTCTAATCTAGATATTTCATTTTGTTTCCTATATTTCTACTACACATAATTTTGTCACTGTATGAACTTCGTAGCCCCCTCCCCCTATTTTTATTAAAAGTATCATAATAAAATTGAGAAACATTTAATATAATAGTAAACTATTGATGTGAAGTTAATGATATATTTTAAAAAAAACCACCAAATAAACATGAAAATAGCCATAAAATAACAGGATTTAGTATTTAAATAAAAATATTGTGTACTTGTTAAGCTGGTTTTCAAGGTATGTTTAAGTTTGGGTAATGGCATTTAACAGCTAATATTTTTTATTATCAAATAAGACTATAGATGAGTTACATGAGTCCCAATCGAATATGAATAGGAGCATCTGACTACATATAAGAATAATAAGATAGAATATCAATATCCAACTATACGAGTATGTAATCGATTCAGAAATGAGATACACTCACATGCCTTACCTAACGTCCTAACACATGATATTTACTTGATCTCACTCTTCATTTTAGTTAAAAACTCATTCCTCTCTTTTGAAGACTACATGTTCCCATTTAAGCTAATACGAAAACAGTTTCCCATTCAACTTAGCTTTTCCATGACTATTAACAAAGCTCAAGGTCAAACATATCTGCACGTCGGTGTTTATCCACCAGATTCTGTATTTTCACATGAGCAACTTTATGTGGCATTGTTAAGAGGGATATCACGGGAAAATACAAAGGTATTAGTACACCCCGCCAAAGATTTCAGACGAGATGGGGTATACACCTCAAATGTTGTCTATTGTGAAGTATTACGTGATGAATGAACCACATGTGTTATAAAATGTAGGTATGTTATAGATTTTGTGCTTTAATGCTTTATATTTCTGAATATATTTTGAATACATTTTGAGTTTATTATTATTATACTTTATTCATTGCTAATATAAATTAAATTAAAAGGTAACACATGGTCTTCTTTATAGTATACTAACTTGTTTGTGTTTTGATTAAATAAATTATCAACTACTATGGACGAAACAAAGAAGAACTTAGAAGAAATGTCAGGTATCAATTTAACATCTATACTAAATATATAACACTGTTGATTTTGGTAAAAACAAGTATGAAAGACTGAATATTGTTTTTTTGTAATGCCCAAACCAATTCGGATGAAGAATGGTGGTCAAAATACGCAGATGAGGTCATTGAGATGTGTAAGGCATATGAGTAAAAGTTATCGTAATGCAAGTGGTTAGCACATGAATGCTTATTTTTAAATGGTTATCGTAATAAGCCTTTGTTGGTGTATTAAAATTGAAATGGTATTTATGACTTACATTGTCTTATTTATATTTATGACTTTTATTTACTTAATTGAGTTATGTAATGCTTATGGCATACATAGACCATGCCAATGTGAAGAATACGAAAACTAACAAAACTAATACATAATATGTCACGAGAGCATAGATAAACTAACAGAAAACGAGTATCACATTGTAAATCAGCGTCGCCGCCGCATCGCGCGGCACCTATTACTATATATATATATATATATATATATATATATATGCATTTTCAGTTGTTTATGTCACTAATGTATGTTTAAGATTTTTTGAATATTTGGTTGGCTATATAAGCATCGATAACTTAGTTTCGATTACTCCTACTTTTTTTATATAAAAATTAAACATAAACACTAAAACAAAATCTATTTTTATAAAGATATTCTTGTTTTAAAATACAATATGACCAATCAACTATAGAACAATATGATAGTTCAAAAAATAATTATAGAACAATATGCTTCATATTGCCCATAATTTGCTTCATATTGTCCTTAATACGGTCCATATTGACCAGTATGGATCATATATTATATTAATAGTTTCCATATCGCCATAGTAAATTTGGTTCCATATAGTTGGTAAGTTTAACAAGATGCCTGGCTAACATATGGTAAACTTCTTATGGGAAAAAAAATATGTCCATATTACCCAATATGGATCGTATAGTTGGTTTATGACAATATGCCAAGCTAACTTAGGGTGCGAAAAAATTATGTCAATATGGTTCATATTAGTCAATATGAATCATATAGCCTCAGCCACCAAACCAACACTGACTGTTTTAGTTTTATCGGTTTGGTGTGGACTAATATGCCCATATTAATCAATATGGACTATACTGGTGTCAAAATAGAAAAATGAACTGTGCCAATAGACACAACCATAATTTAAGAATATTCATATTTCGTAGGATGTTTTTTAGAATGGCATTTCTCGTTTGATGTTAATTTCACGCACTAACATAATAGAAAAATAATTTAAATTTTTTTGGTTATATAACGTGTTTAATGAATAAATATTGTGACATGTTTAATTATTGCATTAGTCTTGATATTGTGACATGTTTAATGAATAAATATTGTGACATGTTTAATTATTGCATTAGTCTTGATACGTTTAGGTCATTAATTAAATGTATTTTAAATGAATTGAAAGTGGCGGTAAATTTATAAAAGATTAGAAAGAAAATAATTAAATTTTGGGTTGCATAATATTCTTTTTTGAAAGGCGGCACTTCTTTAAAAACCCCGAACAAGCAAGTTGCTAGAAAAATAACATACATGGAAACAACCAAACAAAACAATACATTAATCAAACTCAAACCTATTCCATTGGACATCATCTAAGGAAACTCCTTTAACTCTCGCTTTGACCCAAACAAGACCTAAAACCTTAATCTCATGAAGAATACAACTAAGAGTCGCCTTCTTTAGTTCAAAAACCAGATTGTTTCTAGCTTTATATATAGCCCAACACTCCACTAGCAAAACCGATTTCACCATCCTTCTAGTCTTACTCGAAATGGGGGCATGCTCGTTCAAGCTTAACACATACTAGAATGAAAACACGAAAATGAGAGGAAAATGACACTACCCCATGCGTGTCACACCCCAACCTAAGGCGGAAATACCGGGGCGTGAGTTGATTGCTCACAGCTCTCAAGGTACTATCATGCAATAATAAATGTGACAATATATATTTATTTAAATTAAAATAATTCACATAAATCCAAAAAACCAAGTACATAATTCAAAACATACAATAAAACAAATTTATATTTTAGATGATCTTGATTTAAATTCTTCTAACTTAAATTATTCACTAAGTCTTCATCAACTTGCATTAAATTCATATGATAACATGCATATGCGTATAAAATAGAAATAATTTTGTCAACAACACATGTTGAGTGAGTAAAACACCAGTTAATTTAAGTACAATATAATTTGAATAAATGAGCAAATTGTCCTTAATGTGGTATACAATTAAGCCATAGCATTAACAATTCAACAAATAATAAAAAAATGGGCTAAACCGTTGTCATGCGAATCGGGGGTTGGTTACCATGATTTATCGGTGAAACCATTGTCATGCGATTGGACGCCGGCCACTACGACGTTCATATGACCATACTATTACTATGATGGACCTCTCCGAATGCGGTAAAATAAAGCAAATAAACAAGTAGCAAGTTAGACACATAATTAATATCACACAAGGATAACATTTCCTATTTCGAATACTAATAATAAGTAATACTGTAAATACGTATATGTCCCCAAAATGTTTAGTATAAGTCAAATGAAGGGGAGTGATTACTCACCTTAACAATAAGCGAATGAATGAAGTGTGGTAAGAAGATAACAAACAAGTGTCACGCTCGTCAAGACAGATTAACGCAATGTCCTAAGTAAAAGTAATACGAGAGATACTAATGATTAACAAATGGATTCTATAGATTTTGGTTTTGAGTAGGGGTATGCATCTGAGTCGGACCGACCTGAACTGGGAAATTCTCGACCCGGACCGAAACCCGAAAATCATTTATATAAGAACCGAACCTCGACCTGTTTGACTCACTTCGGGTTCGGGTACCATCGGTTTTGGTGCTCCGGGTAAATAGGAAAGGACATAAACCGTGTATAAAGAGTGCCATGTTCTTCAAGGAAACCGGTTATGTTGATAAGATGTGAGGCAGAAGATGATGGGGATGCGATAGGATGATAGAAGACAAAGGAGAGAAGATTTTGAGAACTTAAATTAATGTTTATGACCTTTTTTTACTTTTACTGACACACCAACTAGTTAACTTTATTTTAAATATAAAGAAAGTCCCACTATCTTTCTTAATTAATATTGATATAATTTTTCCTTTATTCAATGCATCTCCTTCAAAACAAAGCGATCATGGATTCAAGCAATTTTTTTATGGACATGGACAAAATTGATAGTTGGAAACTTATGAGTTTGCATCTCTGGTTCCTCATGCCGTCCCTACAAGATGTAAGTATGAACCCATAAGAGCAAAACCTCACTAACGCCGTAGCCGAGACGCACATCCCAGATCCCACATTGTATTAGGACCGATTCTTGACCCGAACCCGACCCGAGACCGAGTGCCTGCATGTATCAGGACCGAAAAATGGGGAAGTGTAGGGTCGGTTCGGGTGTGTTTATTTTAGGGTCGGGTATGTCGGGTTTTCGGTCCGGACCTAAATCTAAGAGTTACAATATTTTACATTAAATTTATTATTACTTCATTAATTTGAAATATCACTTTTAATTGTCAAAGTTTTGTCATAAATAATATGATTTTAATTATATAAAATACACAAAATAAATATGCATAAAAATATTATAGTTTACATAAAGAGATTTATTTTAAGTATTTCTTTTAATTAAAAATACATTTAATATATTTATATACATTTATATTTGTTAAAGTCTTTATTAAATCTAATACACACACACATCTACATATAATTATAAACATATATACTTACGTATAATTTTGTGAAAGAACTAGGCAAAAGCAACAATTTACCGATGTCGGTTTAGTAAAATAAAGTTTATTTATCTTTTATATTAATAACATTAACTAATTAAACAAAAAACCAAAACCTTTTTAAAATCCTTATTATACATTCACACACACACACACACATATATATATATACACAACGATTTGAAAAACAACTAATTTATATGTCGGTTTTAATAAAATACCAACTAAGTATTATATTTATAATATTTAAAATGCCATTTAATTGATTAAAAGGTTTTAAATAACACTTAAATAAGTTAAAAGAAAATAAGTGCCAAAACTATCGGGCTGGGGGTGGCTCGAACCCGCGCCCCTAGCCAAAGCAGAGCCTGTAACATCCTAAATTTTATAATAATAAATAAAGAGAATTTATGTTTGTTAAACGTGTGTCAATATTTAATTAAGATTAAGTATACTAAGGAGTATGGACTTGGGTGCGGAAAGATGGAATAAAGGATGGAATGGGCTTTAGGTCCATGGGCTTAATAGAATATAAATACTCCCTTAAACCTCCCTAAAACCCTAAAACCCTCATTGCTATCTAGCTTATTCCCTACACACTCTAAAGCACACACATACTCCCTCTTTCACGGCCGCAAGAAGAAGAAGGAGATCCGAGACCAAATGAGCTTTGATTCTTGATAGATCTTGGACATACAAGAAAAATACAATATCTTTGTTCATAACCGAAGCTAATCGTAACCTAACAAATGATTAAAGGTATGTTCTTTATCTTAAATGTTACGTTTTTATGAACGGTTTGCCACGGGACTTAACCCTAGAATAGATCGGGTCTAGATAAATCATAAAGTTGCAAACTTGATGCTTAAAACGGACTTAACGGACTCGTGGTTATATACGACTCATAAATAAACCTTAGATCTAGCCTTTGAACGTTTTAAACCATAAAGGTCTAAGCTTTATGGTTACACGGGTCAAGTTTTGGCCGAAAACGGTTAGAGAAACATTTATGGGTTAATACCGAGTCATAATAGAGTATTAAAGTCATGAAATGTAATTATAATGGTGATAAAAAGGACCAAACTATGCAGCTCATTCGAATACATTAAACCAGTTCGATTACAATGCTAACTTCGAATACAATGGATGTATTCGATTACATTGTTAAGTTCGATTACAAGGGGTTTATTCGAATACAATATGGAAACTCGAATACAATGGCCATGATCGCATACAATGATAAACTCGCATGCAATGCTTGATTAGAATACACTGGGACATTCGATTACAATGCATGTTCGAATACATACTCATATTCAAATACAAATACACATTCGCATACAAAGAGGGTTTCGAATATAATGTATAGGTTCGATTACATAGCCTCATTCGAATACATTGAGTATTCCGATTACAACGAGTAACTCGCATACATATGAACATTCGAATACATGAAGGACGTTCACATACATTAAGTAATTCGATAACATTGAGACTCGCTTACAAGGAACCTACTCGAATATAATATCCATGTCGAATACATGCATAACTCGATTACAATGAAAGGGTTCGATTACATGTATGAATCAATAACAATGTTTAAGGTCGATTACATGTATGTATTCGATTACAATGCACTGTTAGAGTACATATGCATATTCAAATACATTCAAGGATGTACAAACAATGTATTCAATCTAATACACTGGATTTGCATACAAAAGTGTATTCTAAATGATCAGAAAGGAAAAGAAAGAAAGGAAAAACATTGTATTCAAATACCTTAGTGTTTGAGGCTAAAATTATATCCTAAGTAAACTGTATTGTAATACAAGACCATACCTTATAAGGCCATTAGGATAGACCAGACTTAGCCATTTTGGCTGAAACTTGAATAATGTGAATAGGACAAATATTGATACATGTATTAATGTACAATTAGCCGAGCATAGTTAAAGAAAGGGATAACGATTAACGGAGAACAAAACAGAATCCAAGTAAGTTTCTAGCCCCATTCCTTGTTATGTTTTCAGGGTTGTGTGCATACTCGATGTGATTAGTTAATACACTTATCTTAAGTGGTAAGTGTATGCCATATATGTTTATGTGAAAGATATGAATGATTGCTTGTCGGTACATGAACGATCTTCGGATATTGCATGTATTGTTAGGGTTATAATTAAATATATGAATGTTATATATAATGTATGGATGATATATATATGTTATGAACGAATATAAAGGGATTGGCAAGGTACAGAAGAAAGGTACCGAGCCCTAATAATACTCGAGGAAGAAAAGGGACCAGACCCTAATAATATTCGAGGCAGAAAAGGGACCGGACCCTAATAATATTCGAGGCAGAAAAGGGACCGGACCCTAATAATATTCGAGGCATAAAAGGGACCGAGCCCTAAAAATACTCGAGGTAGTAGGGCATAATGCTCTTTAAAACGTATAAGTATGTAAAGTATGAATAGATGTAAAATATGTAAGGAAAGAATAAGGGAAAGAATGAAAGAAAGAGAGAAGCTATATACTCACGTATGCACGAAAGTAAGATAAGCAGGTTAAGTATATAATATGTATCTTCAGATTCGTATGTATAAGTATGTGAAAGTATTGTACGTTATTTGATTAACTAGAAATCACTCAGCGTAGCTGACTTTTAGTATGCACGCAGATGAGTAGGATGAGGCAACAAGCTTGAGGAGGACACATGGTGGAAGAATAAGAAGCTGGCATCTGAAGACCTGTGATGTTTTATTTAAATGATGTTTATGTTTAAAAGACAAAATATGTTAATAGAGAGAAGTTTTTGTAATGACTTGAAATGTTTATTGAAGTTTTAATATTACGCGAAAGTTTTATTTAACTCTAATATTTAGAACTTTGTTTATGAGTAAATCCAACGTCCAGTGTAGGACACCGACAAAGGGGCCTTACAGAGCCTTAACGAAGCATACACCAGCCAGAAGCGCGGGTGTATCAATTAGTTATTAATCTTGAAATTGATTATAATTAAATAGATAGCAATATAACCAGAAATTACATATGAACCCTAGATCAACCAATCTGATAAACTGTTATACGTTTGATCGATTGAGGTTAGGGTTCTTGTAAAGCAGATCAAGGGGATCAGAAACATATACATCATTACCTTATATGACGTTTAAAGGATGGTTAATTAGGCCCATGTAGATGACCAAAGAAATATCAAGAACCCGATACAAGAGGCTAAGAAAATATAATTAGATATGGGGGTATTGTTGACAACGGGTAATATGTCGTATCTGCAGGTTTAATTGAATTATTATGGTTGTTATAAGGTATATTATTATACAAGTTATGTCAGTTCGTGAAAATAGCTAATACGTATCAATTTGATCTAACTTCCTAATTCCTTCTATCAGTAGGCCGATTATAACAAGAGAATCAAACTACACTGATCAATTCCAAGTGTGAAGCAAAGATTAAGGTCCAAGCAAATTAAACAGGTCACGGGTTAAGAAAGGGATCGGGTTTGGCAAGTGGGTTTTTGGGTTTGGATAATGAAAATCAGAATTTGCAGAAAAGCCCTTGAATTATTGAGGTGGAAACAAAATAGGGTTAAAGTTTAGTTTAGGGTTACAATTGTATATAAAACAAAGTTATTTTTTATATATATTAAATAAATATAATAACAAATAATAATAATAAAATAATAACTCAAATAACGCGATATTTTCTTGGTAAAATTTCACGACATAAAATTGGGTTGGGTAACGGATATAAAATATACATTTGGAAAATCCGAGTTGTTACAGTATCCCCTACTTTTGAAAATTTCGTCCCAAAATTGAATAATACTATAACAAAACCATTAAATTTTTATAATTTGTACATGCAATTTAAAACTAATCGTAATTCGGAACTTTGAATAGTCTAAACAACGCTCCAAATGAAAATCCAATAAGAACACTTATATATAGGATGTACCATCGGCGTATCCACCATGTCTTTATCATATTTACTGTAACATTCGTTACTTTTTAAACCCGAAAATTTAACCCATTTTAAATTTTCGGTTTTGTTTCTATTTAAATTTATATATTTTTATAATATTATTAATTAATTTCAATTTTCATTAATGTATTTTGTGTGATCATTTCTATGCAATTATACATTTCGCCACCTTTGTAGTATTACATACTCATTTAAAACATTCATAATCAAGATCAAATATTTATGTACATTTCCCATGCAATTTACTAGAACTACTA
This sequence comes from Bidens hawaiensis, assembly GCF_021521415.1. Lineage (NCBI taxonomy): Eukaryota > Viridiplantae > Streptophyta > Magnoliopsida > Asterales > Asteraceae > Bidens > Bidens hawaiensis. The sequence goes on along the minus strand of NW_027504263.1, from coordinate 13,961 downwards.
CTACTACTACTACTACTACTACTACTACTACTACTACTACTACTACTACTTTTTTTTGTTATTATTATTATTATTATTATTATTATTATTATTATCATCATCTTTTCATATTATGTTACTTAACTAATAAAAAAAAACTAATATATGTTTTAATTACCTAAAGTTTATTAAAATAGTTAAACCTTTTGAATGACCCATTAAACTATTTTTAACTTGTGTTTTAATTATATTAAACATGATTTAATTTCTTTAATTCCATAAGACATAACAACTCTATATTTTCACTATAAAGGAGAAAAAATCTTCCATTATTTTCACACCTCAATGCATTATTTTCTTAAGCTTAAGAGCACTAACAAGTAAATTTTTACCATTTCATCCATCTTATAGCTATTGTTTTGATATTTATCTTGAATGTTTATACGTGTTCATAAGTTGTTCTTCATGATCATGTTACTTTTATCATAAAAATCTTATATTTTGGTTTTAAGAATCAATATGATTATGGATATCCAAGATAAACACTATGATTTTTCTAAACCTTGGATCAAACCTAGTTATTATGCAAGAACAAGCATAAATATATATTTATCTAAATCTTATGATTTGTTGATCATCATAAACTTATAAACTTGCTTTTAAATAAGATGATTTATGAAAATTTCTTTTATTTAAATAATTCACAATAGATATAACATACTTCATATCTTTAAATTAATAATTGAGTAAATTAATTATTGTTTATTTTATTTCAACATAAACTAATATTTATAATTTCTTTAAAAGAATTCATGCAAAACATATAAGTTAATTAATTAGTAAATTAATTAATTATGTTACTTGAAAAAAAAACGTTTAATCATAAATTATTATTAATATTTTTATTTAATATTATATTAATAAGTTATAATTATGTATCTACAACTCATTTTTAGGCTAATAAACATCAAATGACTTTTATAAACTTTATTCATTGTTGTTAAACGAATTAAAAATTCTTAAGTCCCCATTTGCCATAAGTTAATGAAATAAATATTTAAATAACGCATAATTCCTAAAAGTAATATTAATTAACTTTTATAATCCCGATAGTTAGTCTTTAAATTTTGTATTTCCTTTTTAATTATAGTTTGTGAGGTCCGATCATTTATTTCCTTAAACGCGCTTTCGGTTATTATATCAAGTTATCATCCAATTGCAAAGGTGAGTTTCTCACACCCCCTTTTTACTCTTTTACTACTTTTGGGGGTAGCATATATATCCTATCCAAATTACAATTTCGTTTATTTATTATTTACAAACTACAATTCGCTACATGGACTTGTGTGTTTATTTGCTTACTTGCTCAAAGATTACGTGCTCATGGTTTCCTCATTAAGTATGATCATACGCTCCCCTATACACTCAGGACCTCGATGTTATGAGTGGAATAGGGACCCCCGATCCGAGTACGTTGGTTATTACCAAAGGAAAAGACACTTACTTACGCTAATATCCGAGTAAGTTGGTGCATAATCCCAATTGGAAATGACCTTACTTGCTCATTTACGCTTGTTCATGGAATTGTACGGTTTTTATATACTTGTATCAAAACTTGTGTGAACTCACCAACTATTCAATTAGTTGACTTTATTATATATATATTCTACAGGTACCTTATTTAGAGAATGTTGCCGTGACGAGGACACTAGAACTTAGGTTATATTAATAAATGGACAAGTTGTTAATTGTTCTTGTATTTCCTTTATATTTCTTGTTACAAACTTGTGTACTTGACGTTTAAATTAATTAATGATAATAGTGTCACTTAATAGTGTCACATGTGTTTTGGGCAATCTGTGAGATTGGTATCGAGCCGTGACTATAAGATAGGACATTAGATGTAGTGTTCTAGTAGGTTATAGTTTATTTGCTTAATTGTTTAGGTTGCATGATTAGAAATTATGTGAGCCTTATTTGATTGTTCAATGCACATTATTTGGTTATTATTAATTTGTTTATGCCTCATGTACGCAAATACTATTATACTGATGATTCAGTTACCTCGATTCATAAGCACACACAAGTCCAAAGGTTTATGTTTAACGCAAAGATTTTCAATAATAAAATTTTCGATATTTGGTTGTCCGATATTTTTTTCTTTTTAAAGATGGTTTCGTTATGGCGGGTATGTAGTAAACTATAAGGGGGACGTGCCAGTTTTCCAAAACTCTTGACACCAAGTTATTGAAACCTAAGGATAAACAATGCGTATAAATCCCAATCAGATGCGGGACCCGGTTGCCTACCTAGAGAGTTAGGAAAGAGCATGAACTCTATTAAGTCAAAGCATACCACTTTCAATGCCATATGAATCACAACTGTAAGTTTTCAAACGTGACCTTGTTCTCTTTGTGAAAAGAATATGGTTGCACTCCTCTATGTTTTACAATGTGTTTTAACTGGAAGTCCGTATACGAATACCCAGTTTTCGGTTCGATTTAATTACGCATTTTTATACGAGAATAGTTAAGTTTTAAAAAAATTTGTGACACGGTTTCTTTATTTATACGCTCATTTAAGGCTTTAACTTTAAAAAGTTGGCAAAGTAATAACCGAATTTCAAACGATTCCTTTGTTATTTTACTATTATGTGTTAGAAATGAAAATTTAGAAAGTCATGGTGGTTTATGAGCATTTGATTTTCAATTCGATTTCATTATTTATTGTAAGTTTAATATTTTTTTCCATATAATTATTCAATAATTTATGAGGTTATCGTTTATTGAAAGGTGAAAACTCATGACGTTTCATAGGAATTCCACTTTCGATTTCAAATTTGTTTCATGCGATTTTTTTCTTTACTTGTATCTATTAGTCGTTTTCATACTTACGTCTCAAGTCACACGAATTCTTCACGTTTCGTGTCATGCTTCCTTGTTTTCCTAATTGTCACACTCAACTCGCGAAATGACAATCCAAGTTATCAAGTAAATGGCCTCCGCGATCCCGATCACCCCACGTTTGACCGCACCTACCTTCATCGCTATAGTTAATTCAAATTCAAACCAAACACCATTCTTGGAAACGCAAGCTAAACCCAACCGAAAAGCCTTGCGCTGAAACACACCCTTTGTACAGTATGTGTAAATCCCACCACTTTGCTTCCCTGAAACATCGATATACTTCAAATATGTGGTAGATTCAATTACCACTTATTGCTAAAACCCACCCAAACTCAACGCCACTCACCCATCTGCAAGACTTGTACCTAACCATTTGTCTCAATCACATATTTGACCTCATGCTTCAAGCCTTCTATCATTGTGATGACCCTAGCACACCCGCTATACTTTGGAAGGCCTAACTTATTTCCGCCATGCAATATTCTAACCCCCGCATCCTTTTTTAACCTTATACGATTTTTCGGTTTCAATACTTAGATTTTTACAAAACTCATCAAACTCGTCTATATTTTCTTTTGCATACTTTTCTACATTTTATTTCTTTTACTAACACCTCGCGCCTAATCCCAAATCCTTAGTTATTTTAATCTTCAGTCTAATGGATTTTCTTTAAAAAAAAATTATCACCTCTATTATTATTATTATTAAAGTTATTAATATTACCATCGTTATTAATATTACTACTACTATTGTTATTAGTACCATCACCGTCATCATCATTATTATTATTACGGTAATTATCAATATGATTATTATTAGAATTGTTATTATTATTATTGTTAATTTTTTTTATTATTATTGATATTAGTAATATTATTATTACTAGTATCATCGTCACTACTATTATATAATAATATTTAAAGTAAAATATTTGCTTCAAACAAGTTTTGAGCCCTTTTGAAACGATTTTTTTTATTCAATAATATTTTTATTATTATTATGATTAGTAATATTATATTACTAGTATTATCTTCATCTCTAATAATAATGTAATTATTATTTCAAACCGTATTAAAATTAAACCTTTTGTTTCAAACAAATCTTAAGCCCTTTTGAGGCTATATTTCATTCAACAAGTCAGGTTATTTGACAATCTCTTTCCTAGGCCGCGGGCCAAAAGAAAACATTTATTTTTACGTTAAGGATTTCATAAAATTCCCAAGTTTTAGCGCTAGTTAAAAACGTTTTGCCTAACTAAAATAGAATAATCGTATTTCAACATGAGATATAAAAACACCACGATTTACAACCAATGTGATATATCCCTTCCCTTCTTTCCCCTTCGTTAATGCCAATGAGTTTCGGCTATGAAATCATGGCACCACCTTCCACGGCAACCTTCATGCCACAAACAAACCTATATTCGAGAAGACAAGCGTCGCAAGCTACATGTACTTTTCTTTATTTTTCTCTTTCATGTTTGTTTCGAACTTACCCAAAGTGACTTTTACATCCAGTTCTTTAGAATATTGTTTATGTAGTTTATTTTGATTGTCCATTGATTTTGGATCCATATTAGTTTGTATTTTACGAAACGTAAATTCGTACATCATACTTATTCGTTTTGCTAAATTGGGTTACGTTGTTATTTCAAATCTCGTAGTCTATGACCCATTTTGTTTCTTAAAAATACCCGTTAAGTGAAAATTGAGACTATGAACATTTATGTGTACATAGCTACCTAATAGAAACCGTGTTTTCATGATATTTTTTACATTTGAATATTTGTGACCGACTCTCTCTTAATAAATTCGTTTACTTTGAACCGGAATTGTGTCCCATGTACATGCTGAGTTTAGGTTATGTTATTTATTACACAAATTGTTTTGGATTATTCGTTTACTTCTCTTCCACGCAATGTTTTATTTGAACCATTTGTTTGTTCGTGATTTCATTAATCTGAGACAAATGCGTTATTTTGCTTTCAAAAAAAAATCAATTGTTTACTTTGATAAACTCAAGGTTATTATTGGAAATTTTCTTTTTATAGACCTATCTGATTTTGATATTAAAATTTCGTTCACCCATTTCACTTTATTATAAATTTACATGTTCGTAAGATGTAATTGTTTATTCATCTCAATGTTGCCGCTAGTTACGTTGAATATTATTCAGAGATTTACATTCGTTAAACTTTTTGATATTTTGATATATAACAGTTTCGTTTATCTAATCTATTCTCGAACACGATGCGTTATCAAATTTACATGTTCGTATTTAGTCGGTTAAATGCTACGTTTACCTACCACGTTATTCTCGATCCCAGTATTTCAATTACATGTCATGATGGTTATAATTCTAAATGTTTCGTTCTTTAATTTCACTACCTCGTTTATTTCGCTTTCAACATCATTCACTTGGTTTAGACACAATGATTCTATTTACTTGACTTAGTGTTTTAACGTTGTCCTTGGCCTGAACGGTCTATTAATGTGTTTTGTAATGTTTTTACCCTTTTTAATTCATTAATTTTTTTTTTTGAAGTTCTATATGAGAATTTTTTTTTATCTAAGGTCTATGTCTTAAAACCACACAATAAAGCAAGTTATATGGACCATCCGACGATAGAGGTAATTAAGAGTCGACACGTAATTATCAAAGTCCTTGCATGAAAAATATAATAAGTACGGTTGGGTGAAATAACTCGGAACTTGGAATGATTTTTGGAGAACGGGGCAAATACATTATGATAAGGGCATGGTGGATACGCCACTGGTACATCCTATATATAAGTGTCATTGTCATATTTCCTATTTGTGGCGTTCTTTCGGGTCATTCAAAGATCTACGTTATTTTATTTTAATTGTGCATGTATAAAATTGCTAAAATTTCCAACAACTCTGTTTATTAGTTGTTCTCTTTTAATTTTTATTTTTATTTTTATTCTAATTTCGGGACCAAATTTCTAAAAGTTGTAAGTCCTGTAACATTCGTTACTTTTCAAACCCGAAAACTCGACCCATTTTAAATTTTCGGTTTTGTTTCTATTTAAATTTATATATTTTTATAATATTAATAATTAATCTCAATTTTCATTAATGTATTTTGTGTGATCATTTCTATGCAATTATACATTTCACCACCTTTGTAGTATTACATACTCATTTAAAACATTCATAATCAAGATCAAATATTTATGTACATGTCCCATGCAATTTACTAGAATTATTATTTAACTACTACTAATTTTATTATTATTATTATTATTATTATTATTATTATTATTATTATTATTATTATCATTATCATCATCTTTTCATATTATGTTACTTAACTAATAAAAAAAACTAATATATGTTTTAATTACATAAAGTTTATTAAAATAGTTAAACCTTTTGAATGACCCATTAAACTATTTTTAATTTGTGTTTTAATTATATTAAACATGATTTAATTTCTTTAATTCCATAAGACATAACAACTCTATATTTTCACTATAAAAGGAGGACAAATCTTCCATTATTTTCACACCTCAATACATTATTTTCTTAAGCTTAAGAGCACTAACAAGTAATTTTTTACCATTTGATCCATCTTACAGCTATTGTTTTGATATTTATCTTGAATGTTCATACTTGTTCATAAGTTGTTCATCATGATCATGTTACCTTTATCATAAAAATCTTATATTTTGGTTTTAAGAATCAATATGATCATGGATATCCAAGATAAACACTATGATTTTTCTAAATCTTGGATCAAACCTAGTTATTATGCAAGAACAAGCATGAATATATATTTATCTAAATCTTATGATTTGTTGATCATCATCAAACTTATAAACTTTCTTTTAAATAAGATGATTTATAAAAATTTCTTTTATTTAAATATTTCACAATAGATATAACATACTTCATATCTTTAAATTAATAATTGAGTAAATTAATTATTGTTTATTTTATTTCAACATAAACTAATATTTATAATCTCTTTAAAAGAATTCATGCAAAACATTTAAGTTAATTAATTAGTAAATTAAGTAATTATGTTACTTGAAATAAACGTCTAATCATAAATTATTATTAATATTGTTATTTAATATTATATTAATAAGTTATAATTATGTATCTTCAACTCATTTTTAAACTAATAAACATCAAATGACTTTTATAAACTTTATTCATTGTTGTTAAACGAATTAAAAATTCTTAAGTCCCCATTTGCCACAAGTTAATGAAATAGATATTTAAATAACGCATAATTCCTAAAACTAATATTAATTAACTTTTATAATCCCGATAGTAAGTCTTTAAATTTTGTATTTCCTTTTTAATTATAGTTTGTGAGGTTCGATCATTTATTTCCTTAAACGCGCTTTCGGTTATTATATCAAGTTATCATCCAATTGCAAAGGTGAGTTTCTCACACCCCCTTTTTACTCTTTTACTACTTTTGGGGGTAGCATATATATCCTATCCAAATTACAATTTCGTTTATTTATTATTTACAAACTACAATTCGCTACATGGACTTGTGTGTTTATTTGCTTACTTGCTCAAAGATTACGTGCTCATGGTTTCCTCATTAAGTATGATCATACGCTCCCCTATACACTCAGGACCTCGATGTTATGAGTGGAATAGGGACCCCCGATCCGAGTACGTTGGTTATTACCAACGGAAAAGACACTTAGTTGCGCTATTATCCGAGTATGTTGGTGCACAATCCCAATTGGAAAGGACCTTACTTGCTCATTTACGCTTGTTCATGGAATTGTATGGTTTTTATATACTTGTATCAAAACTTGTGTGAACTCACCAACTATTCAATTAGTTGACTTTATTTTATAAATATGCTACAGGTACCTTATTTAGAGAATGTTGCCGTGACGAGGACACTAGAACTTAGGTTATATTAATAAATGGACAAGTTGTTAATTGTTCTTGTATTACCCTTATATTTCTTGTTACAAACTTGTGTACTTGACGTTTAAATTAATTAATGATAATAGTGTCACTTAATAGTGTCACATATGTTTTGGGCAAGGCAACAATACGACGAGCGCTCAAAAGACTTCTAGTAGTTTGAATTATCCAAAAATTATTAAAGAGTCGATACAAGGCAACAATTAAAGTAAATAAGATAGAATACGACGAACGCCCAAAAGACTTCTAGTGGTTTGAATCCTCAGTTGCGCATGACTTGAAACCTTGAAACTTGAGCATCTTGAATGATTTGATCCATAATAGCTTGAGTAGGAGAGGTAGATTGATTCGGCATTTCTTGAATAAGTTGAGCTTGAACGGGTTGCAAGAGTGTTGTTTGAATAGAGTATGTTTGGTAAACTTGGGCTTGCGGGTGCGGAACTTGATAAGTTTGGGTTAAGTAGGAACAATCTTGTTTGACAAGAGGAGCTTGAAGGACACGGGATTGATAGGTTTGGACTTGATGGGTAATGTAGTAGGGTGTAATTATAGCTTGAGCTTGGTTAGCATGGATAATCTGAGGTTTGGACTTGATGGGTAATGATGTAAGACCCCATTACCGGTGCCTCACGTTTGGATGTTGGATTTACTCATTCACATAGTTCTACTCATCAGAGTTAATAAAAACATTCGCGGAATATAAAAACTTTCATAAACAGTATATTAATCCATAACTTGTCTTAGAATGAACACCTTGTCTTTCAAAATAACATAATATTAAACATAAACGTCTTTCGATGCCAGCCTCTTATTCAATGCCACGTGTTCCCCTCAAGCGAGCTGTCTCATTCTACTCACCTGCGTGCATACTAAAAGTCAGCTACGCTGAGTGAGTTCTAGTTAATAACATAACATACTTTTCATACATACATACATACATACTTCCATTCATACTTTCATAAATCAAATTCTACTTTACTCTATTCTATTCTGCCTCGGATATTATTAGGGTCCGGTCCCTTTTCTGCCTTGGATATTATTAGGGTCCAGTCCCTTTTTCTGCCTCGGAAGTTATCAGGGTCCGGTCCCTTTTTCTGCCTCGAGATTATTAAAGGGCTCGGTCCCTTTTCTGCCTTGGATATTATTAGGGTCCAGTCCCTTTTCTACCTTTCTATCTCTTACATTCATTCACAATATACATACATATCATTCATAGCTCATAGATAACATTCATATTCATAATCATAACTTGACAGTACGTGCAAGATCCGAAGACCATTCACGTACCGACAAGCAATCATTCATACATTATACATAGCATTCATATTCATAACTATAACTTGACAGTACGTGCAATATCCAAAGATCATTCACGTACCGACAAGCAATCATTCATACTGTACACATATATCACATAGGGCATACACTTATCACTTAGGATAAGTGTATTAACAAATCATGTCGAGTATGCACACAGCCCCGAAAACATAACAAGGAAATGGGGCTAGAAACTCACCTGGATCCTGTTGCGTTCGTCGTTTATCGTAATTCCTTTCTTTAACTGAGCTCGGCTAACTGTTAAATATACATATATGTTAATTAACCGTCTAACTAATTAAGTTGGCATTCTAGTTAGCCATCATATTTCTAAGCTGGGCTTGATAAACTAGATATTGGGCTAGCATGAGGCGGGCTTAGTTGTTTTATGTTCAATGGTCACCATCTGGGCCCAACTGTTTAGGCCCAACCAAACTCAAACTGGTCAGCCGAGAACTCTGGTAAAAAACCCATGGTTGACCAAGAACCTTGGTTTGACCGAAAACCCATGTTTTCGGCCGAGAACTCATTGGCCGAGAACTCCCCTTGGCCGAGAACTCTCCTTGGCCGAAATCTTGGGTTGACCGAGAACCACACGGTTGACCACGGTTTCTCAGTTTGGCCGAGAACCCTCAGGTCCAATATTTCCATTTCATTCTCCTATCCTACTCATCTTTACTCAACACTGATAACCATTTTATGGTTTATAACCAGAATTTCATCCACCTTTTCTATACAAACAAACCGTTTTACACCCGACACTATTCCATTATCTGGATCCAACTCGTTTTAAGCATAAAGCTTGGACCTTTATAGATTTAAAACGTTCTAGGCTAGATCTAAGGCTCATATATGAGCCGTACATAACCATAGGTCTATGGAGTTCATTTTAATCATCAAGTTTGCATTTTTATGAAGTATCTAGACCCAATCTACTCTATGGTCAAGTTACATAGCAAACCGTTCACAAAAATGTAACCTTTAACGTAAAGAACATACCTTTAAGCGTATTTAGGCTTCGGGTTAGCTTGTTTATGAACTATGATCTTGTATCTATCTTGTATATGAAGATCTTATCTACGTTTGGCTTGATTTCGGTCTTGAATGCCTTCCTCTAGCTCGCGGCCGTATGAAGGTGTTTAGGTGTCTGTTTTTAAGGTGTAGAGAGAATAAGATGGATAAGTTGGATAAAAATGGAAATATTTAGGGTTTAAGGGGTATTTATACTCCCTTAAGCCCATGGACCTAAGGCCCATCTTTCCCTTTTAGTCCATGATTAATTATCTTTAATTAACCTCCTTATCTTTCCCTTTTTACCTTTTTTACTATTTTTCTATTTACTCAAGTAACTTTCCATTATAAGAAATAATATGTAAAATATTATTTGAAAATTCGGGATGTTACAAATGAACGCACTCTGGGTAGCTCGAATGGCTAGAACCTCGTTTCTGACATCTTCACTGAACACTTAAAACTCTTTTTTTTCCATATGGCATCCTCACACTTAATTTCTGCTACGATGGCACGCTTGAAATAAAGGATTAATAATATACAAAGATAAAAACAAAAGCACATAATGAAAAGAAAGTACAAAATACAAAGTTGGTTTGCCTCCCGGTTAGCGCTGAATTAAATGTCTACAGCTCGACAAAACCTGAATTCCTCATGGCGGTCGAAATGAACACTTACCCAACGAGTTTTCAATATACGCTCGGTAGCTTACATGCCGAGTCCATAACCACTTTACAGCAATTGGCATGCTACTTAAATGATTGTTGCGGGGCCGCTTATTGATTATTTGTCCAATATCATGCAAGTTTAATTTCATGTCATTCTTTACCAAGCGTTCATCCCCATACTTGTTGGTTGGAATAATAAGTAATAGAGAAGGCACATGATACATATGGCATTCGTCAATTTCGGGTCCTATTTGTATTTGTTTTGTTTTTGTTTATCATGTAACCCGACCCGTTTTGTAAACCGAAACCTTTGATATAATCAAAATGATAGATTTTATGTGACAATATTGTTTGATACTTGTCGAGTCTCAAAAAACCTCCTTTTCGGTCCCTAAAATGCCTTTAAAACGCTTAAAACCAACTTCAGGGACCAAAACTGCCATTTTTACAAAGTTTAAAGATCTGGCCGCCCACCCTATCACGATATGCAATGGGTGAGGACCCTATGTGGTCGCGTGGCGCGATGGCCATCAGGTCAACTGCATGTTTGTTTTTTGTTTATACCTTACATCCTATTATCCAATCCGAATTTTTATACATTAGACCTCATGCATGACCCTTTCAAGCTTATCCTATTTATACCCACCCTCATGCTTCATTATTCCCTGTGTATACTTCATCTTCTCTCTCACATTCAAGATTTTATAGGTTGTTTTCATTGTTCTTGGAAGTTTGACTTTCAAAAGTCAAACTGACCATAATACTTGATTCTAACTAACATATTATTACTTATAACTTGTGATAAAACATATATATAATATACACCCCTTGTTACCTTTGGTGGTCACATCTCCAGTCTCAGTCGGTGGAGTGTCGGGCCTCGTAAGGCAAGGCTTCATGGATGACTCACGTGGTCCTTGATATATATATAATTATATAATTTGTTTATGCTTACTAACCATGCTTAACTTCTGCTCATTTTAGTTTGTATTTCATATTTTTTGAGTTCCATGGGTTTGTAGAGACTAGCCTCGGTTTAACCGTAAATAGCTCTAAATCGTAAACCGAACTTTGTTTACTAGTTTTGTTTAAATAATTGTATAAACATGCTTTATGTTAGATTTAAGTTTCTAAAATCATTTTTATGAGTTCCATGGTTATGGGTTTGTAGAATCTAACCTCGGTCTTGATCTAAAACAAGATCCGAACCGAAAACCAAACTTTCGTTTAAAGACTTTATTGTTGACTTTTTGGTTGTAAAACTTAAGTATCATAATATATAAATTATTATACAAGTTCTTTGATGTTTGGGCATGTGGTAACCATTCTTGACCTTATTCCAAGATAAAAACCGAACTAAACCGATTTCACTCGCTTAAGACACATAAGTGTGTTTCTAGCTATCAAGACTTGTATAATTCTTTAAAATCATTTATAAACTGATTTTAATTATTTTCTTAAAGTACTTGGAATGTTGAATCCAACTTGATCTTATAACAAAGTTTGGACCGACGAAACCAAACACTCGCTTAACGGACGTTGTTAGTTCTAAAACAATAGAACTACATACTTGATTAAGTCTTCTTAAATTTTATTGAGTTATCTCATAACATTTATTGTTTTGAAAAGTTGACTTTGGGTTTGACCAATTACCAAGACCCGAACACTCGTTAAAACCCGTTTTAGTATCTATATTATAAAGGGACTTGCATTCTTGCATTTTTACCCACCTTATTACTTAACATAGGTTGAGTAAAATTAAGGGCTAGATATTTTAACCCGGTTTCGAGCAAACTTATATTTTTAAAGGACTGTTATTATAATTTCTTAAATATTTACATTTTAAACCTTAAACTTTAAATTGTTTGCATTTCTTATCATTTATTTTATTTAAAGATTTCCAAGACAACCTTTGTAATACAAGACTTCCTTTCATCTAGGCTTTGCTCGTTAAACCTCATCCTTCCAGTTACTTGTCATTTTACCAACCAAGTTTATTACTTGAACGTGAGTACTTTCATTCCCCATTTTTCCATCTTTAGTTTTGGGGGTGATATTGCATACCTATTCAAATTAAATGTTTTATACTTGAGTCTTAAACCACAAACTTTATTGTATACCTTACTTAAATAAATGCTCGATTTGGTGTTATATGCTTACATGCTTAATTGCTAATGTGTTTACCTTTTTTGGTTGGTGGATTCATAAATTCGAGTATATTTGGCATCCCCTTATATAAGGTGTCGTTAATGTATTCTTATTAACGATTTCATATAAATCCGAATCTATTTGGCATCCCCTTATAGAAAGGTGTCGTTAATGTATTCTTATTATGATTTCGTTATCTAAATTGTTGCTATTATTTATTGTTTTGTATACAAGTTGTGGAATTTCCTATTATATACTTATTGCTCAAAAATATGATATTGCTCACCAAACTTTGTGTTGACAAATTCTATTTTATGCAACGTTACAAGTTTGACTTTAGGTTGACTCGAGGACTTGAAGGAAAACGTAATCAAGACTATTAGGATATTAGCAAAACGAACAATATATTATTTGCTATGGTTGAATTCGGTTATTGTATGAACAAGTTCTGTGACTTTTTATGATTTTATGAATTTAAATGAGTTGATTAAATATTGTCACTTTAAATAGTGTCTTGTGTTCTTGAGCAATCTGTTGCACCTCGGCATGTTCCGCCTTTGGTCGGGGTGTGACAGATTGGTATCAGAGCCAAGACTATAGGATAGGCCGTTCGACATAACGGCCTAGTATAGTTTTGCTTTAGGGTCCTTATACGTGTTGCTTATACGTATTACCCTACTTGATTGTTCATTACAATTATATATTTAATTGATTATTTACTTCATTTTATCTTCAAAAAAATATACACATGCACACACTCTCATAGTCTTCCAAGATATCCTTACCTTAAACGCAAAAACATTAGTTTTTATATTGTGTTTTATGGATCACAAACTTAATTTGGATCCCATTATTTAAGATCCCTTAAAGGTTGCATTTATATCGGGTTTGTAGCCATCATAGAGAGAGAAACACTATGAAACGACCATTTGACAAAAAGATTCCAAGAATCGAAGGTGATTTACTTACCTGAGATGGTTGAATTGTAGTTTTCGTTTTCTAGGTCA
>NW_027504262.1:0-24954 GCF_021521415.1 Bidens hawaiensis | reverse complement strand
GTAAGTGGGTGTCGAACATGAGGAGTTTGTGGAATATGTGTTACTAAGTAACTCAACAATTAAACTAATATAAATGTAAATGACGAAAAAAAAATAATTCTCAAGTTGGTTTTGATTTGATTTTATAAACTAAACGAAGGTTGTACATAGTTGATTAAATGAGCATTCCTTTTGGAGTTCGGTTATTACGCAACTCTTTTGTTTAAGTTCAATGGATAAATCATAATATCTTGATTTCGTGTAAGTGTAATTGTCTGTGATTAATCAAGAACTAAGTACTCGGATTCCTAGAACGCGAGGTCGTTACTTGGTAATCAATCAATATAATCTTAACCCTAATTTCTTTTACTAAATCTCGATTGTCAACAACACCAAGAACGTATAGAATGAAACAAGGTTAAACGGTATGCACAAATTACAAACAATCAAACAAACAACGTGTTTATATTAATCTAAACAATTTAATAATCAATCAATTGCAAGAACAATAAACAAAAAGAGTATTGCAATAACCTTACAACCAAGAGAAATACTAGAAGTTTTAGCCACACATGATTGAACTCATCATACCAATGTTTAATCCAATGCAATCCAAGATTATGATGTTCATCCTCGATTAGAAACACCCAAAATATTGTTCCAAGGCACCAAAATCACCCACACCAATTGTCTAAGTCGGAATACCATCAAAAGGATCTCAAAAGGCAATTATAACATAAATCTCGAGTTGTAACCGCCACAAGCGTCAGGGTCCACCGTAAGCAATGGTGGCCACCGTAGTTTACGGTGGCTTTGAAAACTTCTACGCCAGAAATGTTCTGTCTACGATAGCCCTTCTACGCCAGCTCCTACTGTAGCTTACGGTAGCTACGATAAGCTACGGTAGCCTCAGATCCAAAACTCTCATCCTTGTTTGCCTTGTTGACTGCTATCACCAACTTTTCGGGTCCTTTGCTCCTCTCCATTATAGTTCACTTGATACGCCTTTTCTTAGCACCTGTACCTGCAAACACACACAATATACGGTAATAACCTAAATCCTTGAAATAACACGTAAACGCACATGTTTTAATTAGAATTACTACACTTAAGGGTGGCTCTACAATCCACCCGTCATTCTTCATTTAGATTGCTAACTATACATGATTCTTTTAATCTTTTATTTATACTTATCGTTATGTGTCCGACTATGAGACATCAGCATGGGGTAACACACATATTTCAGGTCAAAAATATATTGGCTTGTATTTTACTAACCCGTATAAACAGGTTTGGTTAATCACGCTGATGTAGAGAAACACAGTAGGATCATGGATATAATTGATACGTTTACCAGATGAAGCAACATAAGTTTTCACATCAAGATCATATAACATTGTTCAACTTAAGGATTCGAATGTCAATAAAGGAAGACACAAATGATTGATTACAAAAGTTTTGGTCAACTTTCATAGAAGAACGATATTTACCATTTTAATGGATTATAAATTAGGGGTAGATAGTACACGCTGCACTCTTTTTCCCTTAGCTATGGTTTTTTCCCATTGGGGTTTCCTAGTAAGGTTTTTAATGAGGCAGCATCTCCAAGCGTATTAAGTTGATAACAATGAGGAGTGTTATAATATATATTAATATTATTGTTATTAACACCTAATATAGATCAATTTACTCCCCAAATTTGCCTATCATATATATATATATATATATATATATATATATATATATATAATACACGGGTAGGGTTATGGTAAAAATAGATTGTTATCTAGGAATGCTAAGAATAACAATAGACCATTGGATCAAGACATCTAAGGGATGAGATTAAAAAGTTACAAAAAACCAAATAGTGTTTTAAAATAACTCATGTAATATAGTTTGTCGGGGGCAAAATCGTCCAAAATGTGTTTTAATCCACTAACTCCCTCCGATAATTAAGGCTAGGATCATAAATAAAAAATCATCACAACATATTATACAGACCACCAAAATCATCATCACTTTCATTGCCACCACATCCTCTCCTTCACCTTCAATGTCGCGGACGACGGGAATACTAACGAACACAACCGGAGTCGGTAACGTAAAACATAGATCTAGAATCAAGTACCGTATCGACGACCGTGAAGCCATGATGTTAGTACCAGAGCCGCCTTCGTCGTCGGAATGCCGTAATCATCGCCATTGGTTATTAATAGTGTTACGTGTGGATTGATTTTGCATTTGAGCTTTGATTTTGGTGAGAAATTGATTAAAGTGTTTTTTAGGATCAGTTTCACATTTAAGCTTTGATTAATAGGTTATTAAAGGTGTTTTGTGATGATCAGTTTTGCAAGTTTTTTTTATATCACAGGGTTTGTGTGTTTGATGATGTAATCATTTTAGTTCATAGTGTATTCTATGGTACTGTTTATAGTGTGTCTGTAACAGTTTATGAACTTAGGCGACGAAACTCTTAAGTATTAGATATGAACTAAAAACACTATGACAAACTAAGACACTGTGATATCATGATGAATTGGTATTAAAAAAAGAATGAAGAACGTTAAGGAAAGAATCTTAAAGTTGTATGAATTATTATTAAATGATGGTTTTCAATCTAATTATATCTAAAAGAAAATTACCTTGCTACCCTTCGATACAAATTTGAAGTAATGTCACATGTTAATAGAATATTGGTTCTTATCATTCTTATGAAACTATTTATTTTTATTTAAACCCTTTTCTATAATACACATCTGAATAATAAAATCTCTTCATTTCTCCCTACATGCACATCTCTTATTGTTTTGTAATTAGACTAGTTTTAAAATACTAACCTCAATAAATAATTGTTAACGTATTTTAAACAAAAATTCTTAAAATTCTTCATTAACGCATAACACACTTAAATGAAATATAATTTTTTAGATTAAAAATATAAACAGTATTAACAGGTTAATAATTGTTTAATCTATTAAAACGTGAATCTAAACAGGTCGATCTGTTTAAGAAAAAAATCATGTTAAGCTCAAACCCAAATATGTGAATACATCTGTCGTGTCATGCTAATTGGTTCATGTCAAACCATCAAAAATTCAATGTATTATTCCTCTTCAGTATGACAAATCAATCCCTCCTTAACACAAAAACTGGTTGGGAATTGGGGCCTTTATTTTTCTTAACTATTTCAATCATATAACTTCCTCAGCCTATCTTCTAATCAAAGCCAAACTTTCAGCTTTGTATCAGGGAATGCGTAGTGGGTGACAAGTTGGAGTTTTTTTTTTGGTAGACAAGGGGCTACAACATCGCCTTCTCTCTCCGGCGATAAGTGAGGGAGGGGAGCAATAGACTTGTTGTCGGTTGTGGTAAAAAAATATATTTTTCTTAAAATGAAAATAGCTCAGCTTTGATATGGCGTCACATTTCGAAGCACCCCCCCCCCCCCCCCAATTTTGTAACCCTTCACTACACAAACCTCATGTAAATTATTTAATACACCTTGACACAATACATATGATAAGCATTTTATGTAATAATAACTATGTACTTGTAAAATATTAAATATAAAAAATTAAAATGATAATTTAGTATATTTTATTAATAATTATATATTTCTTTTTTCTTACATGTAAACTTTATGATTTTAGCATTTAAGCTCAAACCCAAATTTATGAATACTTGTGTCGTTGTGTCATGTTAACTGGTTTATGTTAAACCATCAAAAACCATAAAGAGAAGCGGAAAGAAACAAACTACTTCTAAGTTCAAATATTTAAAGCTTACCATATCTAATTTGGAGTTCCCACTTTTTCCCTTAATCGTGTCCCCCCCATACAACGCAGTGTTGCACACACAAATTCACAGTATTATTCTTCTTCACTATGGCAACTCAAGCCCACCTTGACCAAAAAACTGGTTGGGACTTGGGGTCCTTTTTTATAACTATTTCAATCATATAACTTCCTCAATATATCTTCTAATCATAGCCAAACTTTCGACTTAGTATCAGGGAAGCATAGTGGGCTACAAATTGGAGTTTCTTTTGGCGACAAGGGGCTACAACACCGCCCCCCTCTCTCCGGCGTTATTCGAGCGATAATTGGGGGATGGAGGGGGCTATAGATTTGCTGCCGGTTGTGCTAAAAAAATATTACTTTACTCAATAGGGGCGATTTTTGGCTTGAATACCACTGCACCCCTAAAATGAAAATAGCTCCTCTTTTAACATGGCGTCATGTGTCGAAACACCCCCCCCCCACCCAAATTTTGTAACCCTTCACTACACATAGCCCCTTACTTAGTTTCACATAAATTATTTAATACACCTTGATACAATACATATGTACTTATAAAATATTAAATATAAATAATTAAAATGATAATTTAGTTTATTTTGTTAATAATCATATACTTTTTTTCTTACGTGTAAATTTTATGATGTTAACAATTATGTATAAAAATGGAACTTCTTGAATATGGGTTTGACTTGTCAAATAGGATCAGAAAGGAGGTGAATAACGGGAAGAGTACATCGTTTTGGTTTGATTGTTGGTGGTGTGATACATTATTGTTTGCAATTGAAACTAGAAAAGGCTGCATGGTCTCTCATAGGCTTGTCATGTATGAGGGTGAAATTTTGTGAAAATTGGGGCTGGAGCAGACAACCTGCTGAGGAAAATGAGGTGGGTGAACTAAGGTTATTGTTGATATGTTGTCAACCGGTGGTGTTGGGAGATGGTATGGATAGATTGGTGTGGGATTTTGAGGATAATGAAGGATTTTCAGTGTGGAGTTTGATAAGGGGTCTAGATGATCTTAAACCTCATGATGAGAATTATATGATGGAATGTAACAATTGGGTTCCTAAAATGGTAGGAATTTACGCTTGGAGAGTGGAAATGGGCCGGATTCCAGTTTTGTTAGAGCCTCTTAAAAGAGTTATTGTGGTGACGACGGCGGTAAGCCTGATATGTGAAGAAGAGTTGGAGTCAACGGAGCATTTGGTGATTTCGTGTTCACCCAAACTCTATGGAGTGTAATCTCATCGTGGTGTAAGGTGTCTTCTATTTTTGCTTTCTCGGTTAAAGACTTGTTAGAATTACATCGGTTCTCCTACTTCCCTAAGCGGAAAGAAAAAGCGTTTAATGCGGTGTGTTTAACGGCGATTTGGTGCATTTGGCGTGCGCGAAATGCTCTTGAGTTTGAAGGTAAACAGATTAATATTAATAACGTGGTTGGCGAGATTAAGACGCTAAGTTTATTTTGGGTAAAGAACCAAGGAAAGAACCCTAGTCTCACATGGGAGAAGTGGCGGGGATTTAATTTCATGTTATAACGGGCGGGTGTTCGAGAAGCGTATCTCATTTTTTTTGTGTTTGTTTTGGTATAACGGATGGGGGTGGTTTTTTGTTTCTTTGTTCGTTGCTAGTGTCTTGCTTGTAACCATTGTATTATATTAATAAAGTTCTGATTGATCGTTAAAAAAAAAAAGTAAACAAGCATTAATGGCTGTGGACGCTTTCAGGTTGAGCTGTCTTTTTTTCTTTTAATCTTGATGAAGTCATTAATTTAGATTATCTGAATTTAAAAATTGACTTCCTTATCGAGAAAAGTCAACTACTAATTAGATAATAAATAATTTAGAAGTTAGCAGGTTTAAATTCAGATGATCTCATCCCAAACATCAAAAATAAATATATTTGATAGATGATTTATTACAGGGACAAAAGCCAATTTATTTTTCTTGCTAGTGATCTTAAATGAAAAAAATTGGTGCTTAATATATATATATATATATATATAAATGGTTAGATTACAATATAAAGTATGGTTTTCGTAGTAATGATAAATGTAATCCTGTCATTTGATTTTGAACATGGAGTGTTGAGATCTTATAATACTAATAAAAGAAAATGTTGAAACTTAGGTGTCAAGCTTACATTTCTTCTAATTTCTAATCTCTTATCTCAATCATTCTAGCTATCCATAGGTCATGGGTAAAAATTATTTTGTCAAGCAGGTTATAACATAGTGTGGATTTTATAACATAATGTTATTTTCATACCTGAAGTTTTACCAACAATGCAACTTTAGCACATATTTTAAATTTCATGCGAATCCACACCCGGCGTTTACAAAACCATGCTATTGTAATTTTCGTTAACCCGTTGGTTTTTCCTTTAAGTCTACATTAAATTAATTCATAAATATTTTGAGAATCACAATTGAAATAACAGACCATATTTATTTTTATCGTTTGATAATCCGGTGTAGTACACGGGTTCAAAAGCTAGTTAGTTTATGAAGAAAATCAAGTGTAAAACAAGGGAAATGACATAAGAGGGATTACACATTTGTTTACTTTCCCCCCCCCCCCCCATGCAAAACACATGTCAAATTCTCACATCACTTTAAAATGTCCGTAACTTTTTTTTACGACATTTTTTTTTGAAAACAAATTCACCATAATAATTAATATTTTTTTTATCTTTTATATAAGTACCATATTGTTATATAAATAGAAAAAAAAAAGTTGGTTTTTTTACAAATTGTGTTTTACCAAAATTGTGTTATATAATTGTATTTTTCATTGTGTTTTTTTTTCATAGCGTTTGGTTCCATCGTCTTTTTTACATTGTTTCATACAATCGTGTTTTTTGTTGTGTTTTTGACTTTTTTTTTTCATAATATTTTCTCCATCGTGTTTTTTGCGTTGTGTTTTTTCTTGGTGTTTTTCATTGCGTTTATTTTCGGCGGTCGTTTTCTGGTGACCATTTTTTTGGCAACTTTTCCGTGAATTTTTCGGCAATTTTTCCGGCAAAATTTCCCGGAGATTGTTTTCTAGTGACTTTCCGACGACTTTTCCGGTGAAATTTTCCAGCGAAATTTCCAGAGGTTTTTCGGCGAGGTGGTGGCGGTGGGATATGGGTATGGTGGCGGTGGGTGGTGGAGTGGTGGTGGTGTAGGAGATGAGTTAAGATATTAGTTGGTTTTTGAGATTAATGTAAGTGGGATTTTAGATTAAACTAAGTGAATTTTAATATTAAGGTAGTAGACTAAAATACCCTTATTCCATGCCTCTTAGAAAAATCAAACTTCTAATTTAAACTCCTTTTAAAAAGAAAACTTAAAAACTCCTAAAAAATTACTTTTAAGTTACTTTTTTTTTCTATTATTCTTATATGTTGTTATTGGTTAAAAAAAAAACCTTGTCGGTAACCTCGTCGGTGTAGTGCACATGTGTAATAGTGTGCATTGCATACATGCAAAAGTGTTGTGTTGCATATAATACAACACTATAGCACATATTTGATACACACTATTGTATGTATGCAATATAAGAGTAATACGCACATCGAATACACATTAGTACGTATGTGTAATATAAATTTAATGCACATGTGCACTACATCGACTTTTATTTTATTATTATTTTTTTTCATATAATACAACACTACTACAAATATACAATACACAAATATTGATTATATGCAATTAAATACTATTGAACTTAAAAATACATAGTAATACACGTGTAATACAATGGTATCACACAGTAATAGGTTTATGTATTACAACGATTTTTTTTTATTTTTTTGTATTTTTCGAGTGAAGGGTAAGAAATTATAAGAATAATGGTAAAAACAAAATTTTAAAAATATTTTTTTATTTTTAATTAAAAATAAGTCTTTAGGAGTTTTTAAGTTTTCTCTCTGAATATGAGTTTTCTCTCTAAAGATGAGTTTTCTCTTGATCCTCTCCCTATATATATATATATATAGGCTAAGTATAAAATGAAAACTCATTTGAGTTGTGAAAACTCTAGAAACCCATTCTCAACCACATGTTTTTAATTAATGTTTAAATATTGTGGTCCATAATTAAAGTGAATAAAAAATGTAAATATAAATATAATTTTTTCTCTCTCCTGAAAACATATATAAAAGTTAGTAAAAAAATGTTAAAAAATAGCAAAACATTTTTTTTTATGTTTCGATGTTTTGTATTAAATTTTACAACATATATTACATGTAACAAAAAAAAAAACGATGTTACATAGGGTTTTCGCGGGTTTTCACAACTCAAATGGATTTTCATTTTAACATTACCCTATATATATATATAGTGAGAGAAAGAGAGACAAAAGGGTTAAAAGAAAAATAAAAATCTTTCTAATAATGGTTAGAAGGGCATAAAAGTTGAATTTAGGAAACTAATTCATATTTTGGAAACTACTATTCTCAATAACTAGATCCAAATGTCTAGATCTATTATTACTCTTGAGATGGATCAAATACAAATAAAAAATCCATACTAAACATAAAAACTGAGCAAACCCACTAGACCCATCCCCATCTTCTTCCTCATCCAATCACCAAACCCCATCTCTATCTTCTTCCTCATCCACCACAAAACTACTGGACTCCGATCACTCCACCGCCAACCTTCGCCACCTTCCCTTCAACCAAGGCCCCATTTCCTCGTCGTCGATGCCAACCATAGCTTCTATATCTACAACTTCGAAAAATCCGGCAAGGCTTGACTCTGGTGGCGGCATCGCCGTCGATTTCTGCTACAACATACTCTCTCTAATCGGCGGCGGCCGACCAGCAGAGCCGATGTATCGTTCCGATCAGAATTTAAATCCCTAAGTTTCCGGCAAGACGAAGATATATGTTTACAATTTCGCTGATTTGAAGCTTTTTATAACAAAGAAAACAATAAAACGTATGAGTTTCCAATCAGTTTTGTAGTTACTGGGTAATATTGCAGGCTATTTGAGGAAGAAGAATTAGATACAATAATTACTCTACTAACAAAATAATTACTCTAGTTGAAACAAGTAGTGTAATTACACTACTTTGTAAAAAATATAGTGTAATTAAATTACACTACGTGTTTTATTCGGTTATTGTGTAATTACACTACAAACATTATTTTCACTTATTTACAAAAATGCCACCGCCTTCAATTTGGTTTTAGTTCGCACGTTTAGCACAGTTTTTCCATTTGTATGTTAACCTTACCATATATATATATATATATATATATATATATATATATATATATATATATATATAGGGTGAAGTTAGCGTACAAATAAAATTTGGCACAAAACTTGCGAATCAAAGAATTGCAAAATTTTGGCGGTGGCATTATTGTAAATAATAAGAAATTCCCATCTCTCACATAAACCACATTTTTAGTTGAAAACCCCAATGATCGATCACCAAAATTCCTCTCCAAAACCGATTAAGACTCACGCATTTGCTTCAAAAAACCCAAATATCATATCATTCTACTCAAAATCAATCGTAATGTTGTCTGATGTTTATGAAATGCTTGATCCCTAGTCAGCCTAAAGTAACCTGAAACTAGATTAAATTGATGTTGCTGGATATCATTTTCAAATTACAGTAAAGGCTCTTTCATTTGTTAAACTGGATAAACAAAATTAAAGTTGTATAGATCCAACAATAAAATCTAGGATAGGAATAGTTCCTGTTAAGCAAAATAGATTCAGAATGGATTATTACAATAATTACTCTACTTATATAAGTTTATTACTCTGCTTGTCATTTAAAAAAACTCTACTTGTAATTATATTACACTACTTGAAATTGAAAATTGCTCTATGTAAAATTTAAAATACTCTACTTGTAATAAAATTACACTACTTGAAATTATAAATTACTCTACTTGAAATTTGATTTTAGATTAACTACATATTCAAAGAGTTACAAATCGGTCTCTTCAACCATCGCAATCAATTAATTACTTAATTCTAATCATTTGAGTCTGTAGTTTGTGTAGGTCTTGTTCAATTGAATTCACACACTCTTAATTTTCGGATGACCCATTCTCTTCAACTTTTGTGATTCACAATCATTGCTTGTATAAAGGTTCAAACACTATAAAACCAATTGAAAGAGTAAATATAACTTTTTAACTTTAATTGCAATCTTCAATCGATCAACATACTATTTCAATCAGAATAACTTTAATTGATGGAAACTAATGACGACTAGATTCAATTGATTGATTGGTTTCAATTGATTGGAGAGATCAATACAAGAAAGAAATAGGGATTAATGCAACTACGCTTCAATTAATTAGCGAAATTGATTAGCTATTTCAATTGATTAGCAAATTACAGATCTAATATTTATGGTTGGTTTTGCAAGGAGCGTTTCAAAAATGGAGAGCCTTACGCTAGCTAACCGGGGTTGTTCTTTCCGGTTGATTGCGTGACAGATCTAGTCCTTATATCTTGTATGAAAGTAGTTTCAAGTCAAGGTTCCATACCAAGGAAAGAAAATGGAAAAACAAAGCGAAAGAGAACTTATGTGTTCATCACAGGTAACGTCATTACAGGAGTTTGATGGATCACTTGGAACTGTTCCACATGATAAAGGTCAGCCAATGCAAAGCATAAGAAATTGAGACGACATGGTCATCTTATAGAAAATCTGATCGTTGGGTTTGTTATGATATAGCATTAAATTAACTAAGGCGGAGGGTTGACCACATGTCAGATTGGTAAAGTCGAAAGGGAATTCATAGTTAAAGCAAAGGAATAGGGTGTTAGTTTACGAGGCGTTTTTCAATTTCCGTGCACAAATCAAAGCTGAAGGTCCAACCATGAGATTCTGGAAAAGTTTTCAATCAAGATGGTTTTCTTAACAAAGTTTTGATGAGGGTCTTATATTCACTGAAACGCCTAAAAGAGTTAATCGGGATTTTAAATTTCAGTATGGATTGTCCAGGGCTCATAGTCATTAGCTACATAAGATGATAGGGTTTAGAGTTTCAAGATTTTGCTTAAGAAAAATGTTCACACAATGAAATTCCATCTTACACCAATGAACCTATAGATTTATGATTACATTCTAGAGCGTACTCGTCAATTTATCTTACATTGGGGTGTTATGTCCTTTCCATTAGCCATTATAAGATAGTGATAACATCATAAACAGATGTAGTGAACGTTTATGAGGTAATGCCGAATGCATAGGAAGGAGGGAAATTGTTCTTGATGTGTCCAGTGTCTAAATAAATCTGGTAATCGCTGCCACTCATTTGTGTCACCAAGGGTACTAACGTGTGATGACTTCTCACATGTCTCCTCACCTTTCACTTGTGCTATACCGGGTCTCAACTGAACTAGTGGTGGCATCAAAAGACATAATAGAAACTTGAAGCAAGACGCGAAGTAACAAGTAAAAAAAGATATATTCTCAGCTAGGGATGGTGACATGGGTAACGTGGACCTACCAATATAAAGGTGTATGTGAAGGCTATATAAGTATGTAATGCAATGCAATGTGCTAATGGATTGACAGGTTTAAAAACTGTTGTTGAGCTTTTAAAAGGTAATAGACAAGTTTTTCAAAAATAAACCGTGTTCACTATAACCAAAGGATCTGATACCAATCTGTCACACCCTCAATTTTCGACTAACGGAGTTTTACCGCAAGGCGTGTGACATACTAGGATCTAGCTCATTCGTTATGCCAAACAACCAAATGAAAAAGATCAAACCATTTATTTATGTCTCATTCAAACATGAGAAAACAAAATCCAAACCAAACAATTTTAAAGTGTTACAGAAGAATTAAAGTAAGTATTTTTAGAATAAACAATTAACCATATGTTGAAACACGCACAACCCATCATATGTAAACAACGTAAAATAAAAGTGCGTGTGACAACTGTGACTCCAGACACATGCAATGTAATCTGCTCCTTAGCACATCTAGCAACCTGGGCAACTATAATACTCAAGGGTCAACACGAGGTTGGTGAGTTCATAAGATTTAGCAAAAATAGTGTATATAATATAGATAGTATACGTAGCATAAGTAGTGTAAGTAGATTTAGCACTTTTCAAATATACCAGGATAGCTAACTCATTTACAAGCTACTAGACGTTTGAACCAAAGCTGGCTGTTTGTATGCCTTCTTACCATGTCTATCACAAAACACTGGCATGTTTATTAGGACAATTTACACCTGTCCGACCTCCAGTAGGTGGGGTTTGCCAATCCCAGTAGTTCTACTTAAATTTCTCCGCGATCCTATCGTAACGGTTCTAGATATGTAAGGACTTTATGCTATATGAGGGAGTCTAGTATACACTTGTTACGTATAAGAAATACATAAATCCAAAATGTGTCACTGCCTTTTCCTCCTGAATACCAATATGTTAGTATGTCTTTGTTTTCAATCCAGAAAACAAGTATAGGAAAATGTTTTGTGTTTTCAATCCAGAAAACAAGTAAAGAAAATGTTTTGTTGCTTTCAATCCAGAAAGCAAGTATAAGCAAATGTTTTGTGTTTTAATCTAGAAAACAATTATACGAAAATAGTTTTGTGTTTTCAATCCAGAAAACAAGTAGGAAAAAGCATGAACACACATGGTGTAACATTTAATAGACTTTTTTCAAAAGCCAAAAGAATGCATGAAAGTCCAGGATGGGGTCATCAGAGTGACATGTATCTGCATCCACGAACAGATATACCCTACTACGCTATGAGCAGAAATCATAACGAAGTGAAAATACTCGAAACGTCTCTTTAATCTCTCATCTATATCATTGATAGCAAAGGTAATACAAGATATATGACAATGTCAATGTATGGTACCACATGGATCACTCCACCAAGCATCAACAAACTACTAATATTACATGCTATCAAGACCTAATCAACACAAGATCAAAGTACTAGACATTCCATGTGCCTACAATGTACTTGACTCGTTAAGTGCTACCTAGTACAAGTGTTTAAGTTATCAGAGTGTGTTCAACAACACAAGAGTCTGAGAATCACGTATGGACTCACACACAAACACAAACTTGACCCGACGACTCCTTGATTAATGCAATTAATGTTGATATTTCTAAGTTGTTCTAACATGCTTCCTATGTCACACCATGATCAAAACATTAGGCAATTGCCATATAATTCAAATTCAGATCAAGTTGTTTACAAGACAGATTATAGCATATACAAACGGGTTTTATTTAGTAAGCAAAAGTTAGAAATAAATTCTAAAATATTTACCACAGTAGAATATATGAATTAGGTTTCTCAAACAATTTTAGTTATATTTTCCCATGCATACAAAAATCACAATAGTTCATTCATTGCAGATAGCTACCAATAAATCAGCAGATTGTGCAACAAAAAGTATTTTCATGGTTCTCTCAAGTTATTTATCCAAATTATGCAATACCGATTAGGTTGTCTCCAAAACTCACAGTACTAAGATCTAGAAGTGGAAACATCCTGTTTGGATTTGCCATTAAGGAGTAATGGTGTCGGAAAGGCAGACCAGAATATAACTCCCCGAATCAGCTTTGACGTATGTTTTTGTAAAATCATAAAAACTATTCAATACTCGTCCAAAAAACAGAAAATTTATATTTATAGAAACTAGCTTCAGAATACTATATTATAAAATCAAGAACCGATAATACTCATCGTTTAACATCAAGTTATTGACCAATAAGTAAACAAGAACAAATATGTCAACAAACTTTTATCATCAAAACTCAACCCTAACATATTTTATGACAACTCTAGGTATCTAATTCATCAATTAATATTTTATAATCACCAAAATTACAGAGATTAGACATACATGATTTTATATGAATTCATCAACACATAAAATCAATGCATAAAACCTACCAATTAACAGTAGGAATCTTGTGAATCAATCCAAGATACAACCAGTTGAAAGAATCATGTATCAATTGAAGGTTATTAAGCTTATGGTTGCTTGAAATCGTGAGAGAGTGAGAGGGTAGGTGCATCGATGGGCTCCAGGTGGCTTAGGGCTGGGATTTTTATTTTAATATTCTTTTAATCAACATTTACAAGAATAGTCCCTTATTAAACGAGTTATGACTTAAACGAGCAATTTTAAGACCAGATTGGGTTATAATGAATCATTATGAATAAAAAACAAACTCAAGCTAATAAAAATAAAACCTAGTTAATATTTTTGTTAAAACTATTTTATAAAAGCCGAAAACATGCAAATTACGCGCAATCAATCATAATTTCATTAAACAATATAGAACTAAATAGATACACATTTAGCATGTAATTTCACATAGATAATATTATAAACATATGCTTGGGATATTATTTTTATATAATAACTAATAACATGTTAAGCAAGCATAATGTACTAAATCGTGTAACACATATAATCATCTAACACAACAATTATATTTAAATTATTAAACATATTGGATTTCGTATTAATCACCAACGCGTACTGATGAACACATGTTTGTGGCTCGTTATTGACCCGTTAAATTTTATGCATGACATGTAAGATAACAGTGTTGGGTTAATGCTATTAACGTGAAAGTCCGGGGTGTCACATCATCTCCTTGCTGATAGAATTTTCGTCCCGAAAATTGATAGGTGCCGCTATGTAAATAAATAGATTCTCCGTCTTTGTGTATGATCAAAATGAATTAGGTGACTTCCCGTCTCTATCTATGTTCAAAATGAACCAAGTAGACATCCCGTCTATAGGTTATTGCGGCTAACGTTTGGGCTGAGTTGCAGGTGTTTAAAAAAAAATATTCCGGTTGTCACATATATATACTTAAATAATTTTTTTTATTTTTCTTTAAGGTTATTTAAAACTCAACTGGATTTGCGACTCAAGCTTGAATGAACTTAATATCTATTTCCTTTAATATGTTTGTGATCCAAGTAATTGTTATATGTTGATTGTTTGAATGCTTGTCATGACCATTAGCCTTCCATCATCTTCAATTGACATAGGGTAGTCACACTCAATTTGAGGATTTACTTTCTAGGGTTCGTATGAAATTGGGGCTTTTCTCAACAAGCATGTTAAAAATAATAGAAATTGTCTTTAAACCAAGATAGAGTAATGGCTTAATGGCCAACGTGTGGTGTGTTAACTCTTTGGTTGTGTGTAGACGGGGTTCGAGCCCTGATCCACCCATTTTTGTTTAAGATTTAATTTCCTTGTTTCTTAGTTATAGGTCCCTGGAATAGATCAATTACGAGATAAAAATGAACTCTAAAGGTTCGGAATACCTTTAGTATTTGTTTATCAAGAACGAGCAGGAAACTATAGTAACTAACAAATGCTTCTTGTATTGATTAATAACTCTGTAACAATCAATGTTGGGTTTGAAGAATGATTGAAATATTGTCAGCCTCCACCTAAAATGCTATGTATGGATCAGAGAAAAACGTTGCACTCCGAGCTAGGCACCTACTTCCTCGAGCGAGATAATCGTTACCAAGCAGGATTCTTAGTGTTTAGTTTGATCAGACTAACACTTCCTAGAAAAAAAGGATATCCTTGAGCATACAAGTTTTCCTTCCGAGCAAACTTGTTGTTGAGAAGATTTTTAAACTGAGTTCCCAATCATCATAGTGGGTTGAACAAGTTGCTGATTAATAAAAGATCGTAAGCATGCTGGTAAGGAGTTTATGAAATTATTCTAAGTGTTACTGCCATCAAGGCTTAGTCTGAAAATGATTCGAGCAAATAGTACCCGAGCATATGTCAGGACCCTAAATCTGGTGCAAACCTTAAACAGGTTGACAAGAACACACAGATTCAATAACCCAAAGGCCTATTGAATATCCCGGTGGAATTAGGATATTCAACGGATGGGAACGAAGGTGTGATATAATAACAACGAAACACTAAATGATAGTCGTTAAGAACAAAATCAAAGACAAAGATTCACTGCATTTAATATATCATTTAATGTAATAGTAAAAGGAATGTCTAGGGTTTCATGACTGTGGCGGCGGCGGTACGAGGAGACAAAGAGAATATTCGTTTGGAACGTTTTGCTCTCGTATTGCGTGCCCCCTTATATGGAAACCAAGGATGGTATTTATAGACCCTGACATTCTTCTAGAATTCCCTAATTATTACATAATGAAAGATAAATAAAAATACAAGTGTAAGAGTCTTCGAGCATGGAGTGTATCTTGCTCGAGTAGACTTAATAAGCAATGTATGCACGATGAGTGTCTACGAGCATACTTTACTTAGAATATTTTAATATAGAAAATATTCTCCTCTAGCATGCTTCATTCTTCTTGACCAATCCTTGCTTTGCTCGAACTTGTCCATTGAGCAAGCCTATTCTTCTTTATGTCTTCAGTTATGTCTAGAACTTATTAGCAATCTTCAGCATGCTCGGATGTGAAGCTTGCTCGGAACGGAACCATGCTCGAAGTCTATACTTCGCAACATATGACATCTTCTTATTGCATCCATGCTCTTCACTATTGTGCTCGGACATCCTGTGCTCGGATCACATAGCTAAGGCTTGAATGACCAAGCTGTTTGCTCGATTGGCAATCCATACTCGATAGAAGAACACTCTTGCTCGGAGAAGTGTAGCTTGCTCGAAGCATAAACATCATTTCATTACAAGGGAATTTTGCCATTTAGGCATTACATATCAAATTCAAATATTGTTCAATACATAAAACAAAATACATAATGATAAACAAAATAAAGATAAATGTAGGTCCCCCCGGGGACGTCGCCGATCGATACGAGATCCGCACGAGGTCTAGGAGTGCGGAATCCTCCTAGACTCGTTTATTGGTGTAAAGATGAAGAACACAAACACGTACACGAACAAATACACGAACAAATACAAGAACGGGATAAACAAATCTGCAGATTCATATATATAATAATCAACCACGAGACATACAGAACATAAACAGAAAACACGACTGACCCGAGGTGAGCTCTACCTCGGGTCGTCTCACACGACTCTCCTTGTCTCTTACTCTCTCTAGACAAACAAACTGCTCAAAACACACACTAATTTCTGGATACAAAACCTAAACAAGACACACATATATATAGACAAAACATCTTCTCGGGCTTGGGCTTGGGCCAGTAGGCGAAGTTGTTCATAACTTCGCCTATGGCGAAGTTGTGATAACTTCGCCTAAGGTGAAGTTGTCCTAACTTCGCTGTTGGCGAAGTTGTTCTAACTTCGCCTAAGGCGAAGTTGTTCTAACTTCACCTATGGCGTCTCCGCTGGTCTGAATTGCATAGCGACGGTCACAAAATGCACCAACAGTCTCCCCTTTGACCGTTGCTCTCAATTCTAACAAACACGAAAGATCATCTGTTACAAAACATGCACCAACAGACTCCCTCTTAACTGATGATCTTCTGTTTGCTCATCAACCAGCCGTGTCTGAAACTGTCCTATAGCTTCATAAATCTACCAGTCACCCAGCGTCTTCCATATCAGATCTCCCCTTCAGTGTAAGCTTCTCCGACTATAACGATTGAGGTCTTTGAAATGCATGCATCCTCGTGCCAATAGATCATCTCAACCAATCACGTGAGTCCATCTGACTTCACCAACACATGAAGTTGGGCTTCCTCCACAACTTCACCAACTCGTCGGCATACGATAAGGTTTAATCTTCAACTACTCAACATCAAGTGATCAATTTCATCACAAAACCACCTTGACAGAATCTAACACATGACCATTAATTAATCCGAAGCATCTTCAATCACCAGGGATAACAATCAAGAACATAAACACTTTAGTTCCCGATTAAATCCAATTTGTTCCAGAATTTTCACTCTAATAAATAAGCATCACGTTTCAGGATCCAATTCTCGAACGCCTTGAAAATAACATAAATAATATGCTCTGACCGCAATCCAGTAATGACAAAAACCTTCAGTTCAATTTGACTTTCTTCAATTGGTCACCTCGAACAACAACAATTTCATTGCCCACAAACACCCAAATATGTGTCAATATCCAGTTTCAATCAATATCCCATTCACAAACTCAACTCCATATCCAGAGTTGACACGTATTTGTTCACACGTAAGACCCAGAGATAACAAGTTTCACTCGTTGACGGAACAACATCTCCGGTCTCACAATAATCGTGTACACCTGGCCATACAGACGAAAACACCAAAATACTCTTTTTTTTTTTTTTTTTCTCGTTAACTTCGCCTAAAGTTAACTTCGTCTGTCCATAACTTCGCCTGGCTATAACTTCGCCTGGCTATAACTTCGCCGAGAAGTCAACTTCGCCTAAAGTCAACTTCGCCTGTTCATAACTTCGCCAGACCTTATATCTTCGCTGAAACCCTACGAACAGTGACGGCAACTTCGCCTGATGAACAATAACTTCGCCTACGGCGCTGTTCGGCCAGAAACGCACAGAAACGTGCCAGAAACACCAAAACGCAGATCTCGAACCATAGCATAAGAGCCTAAGGCTCTGATACCACATGTAGGTCCCCCCAGGGACGTCGCCGATCGATACGAGATCCGCACGAGGTCTAGGAGTGCGGAATCCTCCTAGACTCGTTTATTGGTGTAAAGATGAAGAACACAAACACGTACACGAACAAATACACGAACAAATACAAGAACGGGATAAACAAATCTGCAGATTCATATATATAATAATCAACCACGAGACATACAGAACATAAACAGAAAACACGACTGACCCGAGGTGAGCTCTACCTCGGGTCGTCTCACACGACTCTCCTTGTCTCTTACTCTCTCTAGACAAACAAACTGCTCAAAACACACACTAATTTCTAGATACAAAACCTAAACAAGACACACATATATATAGACAAAACATCTTTTCGGGCTTGGGCTTGGACCAGTAGGCGAAGTTGTTCATAACTTCGCCTATGGCGAAGTTGTGATAACTTCGCCTAAGGTGAAGTTGTCCTAACTTCGCTGTTGGCGAAGTTGTTCTAACTTCGCCTAAGGCGAAGTTGTTCTAACTTCACCTATGGCGTCTCCGCTGGTCTGAATTGCATAGCGACGGTCACAAAATGCACCAACAGTCTCCCCTTTGACCGTTGCTCTCAATTCTAACAAACACGAAAGATCATCTGTTACAAAACATGCACCAACAATAAACAAGAACAAATTCGATCATCCTTAAGCTCCATCATGCTATCTTCTACTTAGACTCCTTTCAGCAGCTTTTCCTTTCTTGAGTTTTACAAAGGTAGCCTTTTGTTTGAACATCTCCAGCTCCACTCCATCTTCAGAATCAATGGGGAACTCTGCATTGATAATGTCTTGTAAGTCTTGGATGTGTATGAAGTGTAGATCCTCATCATACTCAACCACTACAATCGTTCCTCCTGATGCATATCTGAGTGATATGGAGTCTTTGTTTCGGTTGTAGGTGAGATGGACTATCTTGCCATTTTGTTGCAGTTGTGATTTAGGATCCATCATCTTCCTTCTCATGGCCAAGCACTCTTTCAAGGTTTTCCTTTTGCCACTTGAGTTGCTTACTTGATGAGTCTTGCTTTTCTTGGAATCCTTAAAGGATAGTTATGAGATGTGTACTTCATTTATCCTTTTTCTTTTTCTTTCTCTTTCTGCCTCACTGTGGGCTTCCCTCCTCTTTTGTTTCAGAAATGGGAATCCCTTTCCTGATTGTTCTTTCAAAAATTTTGAGAGATCATTTCTCTGTTGACCTGCAAGCTGAATCCTCTGTTGATTGTCATAAAGTTTTAGTTCAGCCATTTTCTGCAATTATTCTTTTGAAAAGTTTCTTAGATCATCTCTAAAGATTAACAAGCTTTCTTCACTATCTTCAGTTATTACTCTCAAGGTCTTTGATCTTTTGTCAAAGTTGAGATGTGTGGGCAAGTTCAAATTCCTTGAAGGTTCAGGCCTCACAATCTCAGACCTTACTACAATTCTGCTTGTTCTGAGTGGTGGATTTTTCTTTGCTTTTTCTATCTCTGACTCTCCAAGCCATTGTTTGATGATTTCATCGGTTTGCATAATCAATCTTCCTACATTTGCACCTCTTTTGCAGAGTATGCTTATCATGTACGCCCTTTCTTCCTCTTGCTTTTTCAGCTTGGCTTCCGCAATTTTCTCTTAGTTTTCAAGGACAATTTTTGCTCTCTATGGTAGATTTCAGGAAGTTGATCATGAGGCATATTATCAAACTCATCATCTATCATTCCCTTCTCCATCACAATGTCCTTTAAAGTTTGCACTATCTTTGGATCTTTGAACCACTCTCTAACCTTTGCTTATTTCTTTTCAGCCTCTTCCTTTTCTTTTTGCAACTACATTTTCAATTTTCTTTCCCTTTCGCAGTCAGCAGTGCATTTTTGATCCTTGTGGGAGTCTTTGACCATTTGTACCTTCCTTTTTAATTCTTCAATAGATAAATCAATCAAAGAGTCGTTGTTGTAACCATGTAATTGCAGAAATTTGATGTCTTTGTGCTTGCTTTTTAATAACTCATACTCTTTCTCATCTCTGACCCTTCTTTTCAATCCTTCTCTTACTATTGTCAGATTCTTTTAACACCCTTTCTTCTTTTTATTTTCTCTTGCTTTGTTTCTCAACATAGTTTACCACATCATCTACTAGAGCATTTTTGTATATTTCTCAAATGAGTCTAATGATTGTAAGTTTTGGAAGGCAGGCTTAAGTCCAGCCTTTATCAAGAATTCTCTTTTTGACTCTCTGCTCCTCCAACCATCAGCTTCTTGTGTAATCTACTCCTTAGTCATTCTCTGAAGGTATTTTTCATCATACTTGAGGGTCAAGAGGTAGGCTCTATCCTCCTTTTCTTTATCATCCTTCTTCTTTCCCTCTCTTACTCTTCATCAGATTCCATATGCTCATCCAAGTTGATAAGGGCTCCTACCATAGGTTCTTCCGTTTGAATTATTTGATGTAACGCCCGTAAATCTCGTTAATCGGCTCGATCGTTTATAAATGTTGGTCAAAAAGCTGGGGTTTCATCTTTCTAATTTAGAGTCTTGTAATACGTTTTAAAAGTCCGTTTGTCCATCCTTTTTTTCCCAAAACATCCCTCTTACGGCTTAAAGTATTATACTAGTATGTAACACCCGACATTTTCGTTAATCGGCGTGCACGTTGTAGAGTTTGTATATTTATCGGGCTTGACCCGGAATTCTCCCGGGAGCTCCTTGCAAACCTCGTAAACGTTCTCACTTAACTTTCCACCCAATTTGCTACATACTTCAATTTGGAGGGACTTGGATGTAACTATTTTATATCATAAAACAAAAGAGAACTCTAACCCTAAACCTATTTTGCAGCCGTTGGACCTGGACCCCCCCTGCTCGTTTTTTTCTGCCCAGCCAAGTTTCAGCCGTGAAAATTTCAATTCAAGGTCGGTTTTATGATTCCCCATGTCTTTTACACCTTAATTGATCATATTAACGCGTTTATTGGTCGTTAAGATTGAGTTTTGATGATAACTGCTTGCTGACAGATTCGTATACGTTTATTGTAGGGTCTGTAACGTAATGTTAATCCACTATTTCTGATCGATTCTTGATTCCATGATGTTCTAATTTGAGTCTAGTTTCCAGAAAGATATAATACGTAATTTTTGGACGAGATTTGAATACTTTTTATGATATTATAAAATCAAGTGTCAAACCTGATGCGGGATGACGGATTCTGGTCCGTCTTACCGACATCATAACCTTTTTTCGACAAGTCTAAATTGGTTGGTTCCACTTCTGGAAGTTAATATCTTGAGTTAGGAACCAAACCCAATTGGAATCATTTAATTTGGCTGGGTAATGAATTTTAGAAAATAAAACCATTTTGTTGCGCAGCTGAAATAGCTGCACATACCTTTCTGTGTTGGAAGAATTTTTATGATTTTTGTGTCCACTAGAAAAATATAATAAAAATATTTTTATAAACTTAAGATATTTATGCAACACTGGTAAAAATTTAATAATTTAATTCCATGTTTTTCCTATGTAATAAAATACATCTTTGCATGCTATAATCTGCATGTTATATTCGTATTGATCGATAAGTTCGTTTTAGGCTTAACCGGTGGCTGCCCTTTCTCACATCTTTTGGGGCTGTTATAATTGAAGTTCGTACTCCGTCATATTCTTAGGTATGTCACTTACAATATACTAAAATTTCATGGCCAATGGAGGTGTTTAGGTCGGTCAATCGATTTTAGTTCGAAAACTAGGGTTTATCGGGTGTAGGATTGACAATTGTTGAGTTTGATGCGTTAAACGATCGGATGACCGACCAAATCAGTTTGTACAGCCCTAGGGGGGTTTAAGGGCTGTGGGAAAATTATATTTTTGATGCACGGGGCTGTTGGGGTTAGTGCTTCGTCAATCGAGTCGGCGGTGCGTAAATTTTCGTTTAAACGTTAAAGTAAGAGTTGCAAAAAGGAACCGTCAACCCTATCAACTCGGGTGACATAATCTTGATGAATGAAAAGATTTTAAATGAAATTTGGTCCATTCGGGGCTGATTCGTTTAACAAATGGTTTTAAGGTTTATTTCGCGCGTATTCGACCCGATTTGATTATCGTTGGGCCTTCGGCCAAGTTGTTGGGCCTTGGGCCAAGTGTTGGGCCTTGGGACAAGTTTTTGGGCCTTGGGCTAAAGTTTTGGGCCTTGGGTCAAAGTGTTGGGCCTTGGGCCAAAGTGTTGGGCCTTGGGCCAAGTGGTTGGGCCTTGGGCCAAAGTGTTGGGCCTTGGGCCAAGTTGTTGGGCCTTGGGCCAAAGTGTTGGGCCTTGGGCCAAGTTGTTGGGCTTGAACGCCCCATTAGGCTAGAGTGTTCTTACAGTCTAGTTTAGTAACACGTTGTGTATAATTTAAAGGCCCTTGCTTGTGATTGTGCACTTAGGGATTTCCTAGCTCATTGCAGGTGTTCGGTTGATTCAGGTGAGTTCATGATGCCCTTTTTACTCTTTTACGTTTTGGGCTAGCATACACACCGAAATACAATTTTAAACGATTTTACTCGTTACAGGGAATTGAATAGTTTTACATGGTCTCACTCGTGATGGTGCATTTTGAAAGCTATATTTGAATTATTTTATATGCCTTAGGATATTTTAGACTCGTTCATGGTCTTGTGTCCTTAAGGTTACATACATTATTGATGGTCTAGACTCGAGGATGTTAGTGGACTTGGCAGTAATTGAATATGAGTAGACCTGTTTATGTTTGCATGCACTGATGTTACGTGTTGGGTTGTACGTGTGCTCGACCCTGATGTTATTACTTGGATGAGATGTTACGTGTTGGGTTGTACGTGTGCTCGACCCTGATGTTATTAATTGGATGAGATGTTACGTGTTTGGGTTGTACGTATTCTCGACCCTGATGTTATTATTGGGATGGTATTTATAGCGATATAAACATATGGATGTATATAGATGTCTAAGTACGAATACTTAGTGTTGATGATGGCCTAAGTGTTCGTGTCCCGTATTATATTTTAAACTCTTGGAATGTTTTATAATCCCGTTTTGATATTTAAACTCTTGAAATGTTTTTAAACGAATTTATATAGGCTTTCTAGCAATGGTAGGCCTTGGGATGTTAAATATATATATATATATATATATATGTATATACATTATTGCTTGGCCTATATTTGGCGATGTTGTAGTCTTGTCGACTACTGAATGTTGCGTATGCCTACCTTGTGTTGCATGCGCCAAATGTTACGTGTTTGGGTTGTACGTTTGCTCAACTCTGAATGTTTGTAGTCGTCTCGACTACTGAATGTTGCGTATGCCTACCTTGTGTTGCATGCGCCGAATGTTACGTGTTTGGGTTGTATGTTTGCTCGACCCTGAATGTTTGTAGTCGTCTCGACTACTGAATGTTGCGTATGCCTACCTTGTGTTGCATGTGCCGAATGTTACGTGTCTGGGTTGTACGTTTGCTCGACCCTGAATGTTTGTAGTCGTCTCGACTACTGAATGTTGCGTATGCCTACCTTGTGTTGCATGCGCCGAATGTTACGTGTTTGGGTTGTACGTTTGCTCGACCTTGAATGTTTGTAGTCGTCTCGACTACTGAATGTTGCGTATGCCTACCTTGTGTTGCATACGCCGAATGTTACATGTTTGGGTTGTACGTTTGCTCGACCCTGATGTTGAGCCGTGATCGGGTCAAATATATTACATGGGG
This sequence comes from Bidens hawaiensis, assembly GCF_021521415.1. Classification (NCBI taxonomy): domain Eukaryota; kingdom Viridiplantae; phylum Streptophyta; class Magnoliopsida; order Asterales; family Asteraceae; genus Bidens; species Bidens hawaiensis. Next base: position 942 of record NW_027504262.1, on the reverse strand, counting down.
AAGACCCGGGGTGAGAAGGCCCGTATCACATGCTTGGATGTATGAACCGTGGTCGGGTCAAATATATTACTTGGGGAAGACCCGGGGTGAGGAGGCCCGTATCACGTGTTTGGATGTTAAACCGCGACCGAGTCAAATATATTACTTGGGGATGACCCGGGGTGAGGAGGCTCGTGTTGGGTGATTTTGTTTTATTAAACTGTAACCGAGTCAAATATAATACTTGGGGATGACCCGGGGTGAGGAGGCTCGTGTTGCATGATTTTGTTTTATTAAACTGTGACCGAGTCAAATATATTACTTGGGGGTGACCCAGGGTGAGGAGGCTCGTGTTGCATGATTTTAACGGTTTTGTTAAACCGCGGCCGGGTCAAATATATTACTCGGGAAGACCCGGGGTGAGGAGGCCCGTGCGGTGTGAAAAGATGTTTAATGTTTTATTCACTTATGATTTGGTTTAGAAAGGCTATTTATGATTTTATGGTCTCATGATTTTCCACTACATTTCATACTTATGGAATTTAAATTTTAATGAATGTCGTTTATTAAAACTTGAACTCACTCAGTTCAAGCTGACTTTGTGTGTATGTTAGATTGACTTTCAGGTTAAGAAGTGGATGCTACCGCTTGGACGTGCTGGATGCTACTCGGGAGGTTGAAGGCATTTCTGGTCGAGGAATTCAAATAAAACAAATATTTTATTTACATTTGATTTTGGACACCTGTACCCGTGTTTGGGATATTTAAATACTTACACTTTTTCCGCTGTTATTTACTCTGAACTTGTTTTAAATACAAAGAATCGTTTGGTTTTTAAATTTTTGAGAATTTTTTTAATATGATTACCAACTGTAGGATTCCCGGGATTCGGGGTCTTACATTTGAGGCCCTTTAACAACCTTGGGTTGTGATTCCCTTCTCTTGTATACCTTCACAGATTTT
>NW_027504261.1:0-26827 GCF_021521415.1 Bidens hawaiensis | reverse complement strand
CATTCGTTAAACATTCTTAATGAATGAAAGACATAACACGCGGACTCATTTGTTATTATAACACTAATGAATGAGTCTATACATAAATTACCAAAATACCCCAATACATTAGTCGATTCTCCAAAATACGTAAAGTAAAGACCGAGACGCTAAATGATGTATTAACACTTTGTCTAAAATGCCAAAATTTCATAATACAACTCTAATACATCCATATAATATAAATACACCAAAAATTACAATACTTAAGCTTTACTTGTTCATACTTGCATACTTTACTAAATATAAAACTTTATCTGTTCGATACCTTATACATTGTCCCACTCTTAGGTTTTGATAACAGAATCATACTAAGAATCCCTAGGGTAAATAGTTGTATATATAAATTTCTCATTTATCTAGGAGCATACTTGGATATTTACAAAGATTTTACCCTGAGCATTCGGTGAGTTCATGTGTAACCTTTTTTACTAAACCTTTTTGGGAATAGTACGTATTCCTAATCCATTTTTATTGGTTTGGAAGTCAAGGTGAAATTTTCCCTTCATATGCAAACATTATTTTTTATTTTTTATTTTTTTGCCATATTAATTGTTTATTGGATTACATCGAAACAGAAGGCAAGCGGGCAACAAGCTGCGCCGCTACCCCTTTTATTGTAAACATTATTGTAATAATTAACTCTAATAGAGGAGCCTTTGCTACTATGGATAGATCTATTTGGGAATCCCCAACGTACAATGTCTCTATAAGAAGAAAACCACAATGAATATGCTGACTGTATACAACATATTGCCTACTTTATTGATTAATACATGGAATCGGGACGTGATAAATTCCATATAAGCAAGGGACTTATATGGGAGTGAATATTGGTTATAGACTTGACTATATTTCGTTATAACAAATCACCTAACCATATCGGGTCTATCTTTACTATTTCATTTCTTAAATCGTGTTCTCATCAGCGTTAAATTCACGTATTTTGGTTATGTGCTATTTAGGTTATGTGGTAATTTATTGATTAATGATTGTAGATGCTAGTAGATTCTTGATTACTTATGGATGTTTGTTGTTGCTGTTAATTGCTCATTAGGAACCACTAGTATAATAATGGTGATTATATATCGCTAAGACAATTTCATTGGTGCTCACCTAACTAACACAACTTAGGTCATGATTGACCATTTTATTTTAATTTGTAAAGGGATAATTTCAACTATGCAATTTAATGAATTTTGTAATGCCCACAAATTTTCGTTAAAAGGATCTATGTGTTGTAGAGTTTGTATTTTTACCGTGGTGAAGAGGCCCGTCGTATGTTAAGCCGTTATCGGGTCAAATATATTACTCGGGTTATACTCGTGGTGAAGAGGCCCGTATCACGTATTTGGATGTGTAAGTCGTGACTGAGTCAAATATATTACTCGGGTTTGACTCGTGGTGAGGAGGCTCGTGTCACGTGCTTAGGTCTTACCGCGTCCTGATCAAATATATTACTCGAGTCTTGACTCGTGGTGAAGTGCCCCGTGCACGCGTGTTCGACCATGAATGTATTATTTGGTGAAATATATCTATTTATTTTACTATTATTCTCTCTACTGTTTTAGAGTTATAACTTTGAAATAAAGTATGAATATTGTTTATGAAAACTTGAACTCACTCAGCTCTAGCTGACTTTGTGTGTATGTTAGATGGATTTGCAGGTTGAGAGGTAAGGAACTACCGCTTGGACGTGTCGAGACTACTCGGACGATTGAAGGCATATCTAGTTGGAGATCAATTACACAAACTGTTTTCTTTTCATTTACTACCTTAAACATTTAAATTTTGGTTTTTGGCACTCTTCCCGGTTTTTGGGGATTTTGATTTTTATTATTCGCTGTTTAATTACTCTGAACTGATTTTAATAAGATGAACTTGTTTTGGATAAAACGAATTGGTTTGGTTTTAAATTTTTGAGAATTTTTGGATATGATGACCAACTGTAGGATTCCCGGGTTTCGGGGTCTTACAAATTTGGCTACTTACTATATTCTGCTGATTCTCACAATGGTTCCAACATGATCACGTATACTCTCTTCAAAGGCATCTCCCCCCATGTCAGGGTGTTACATCATGACCCTGTGGTCGCCACCACCATCGCCAAAGTTCGGTGGAAAGACGGATGGTTATCGAGGACTCTTCTCCTTGTCGAAACACCGCCTTAACCATCCAATCCATCTCGTGATGTTGCCGAAATTGTCACACCCCGTCTAGCAATTTGCGAAAGCGTAAAACAGTAATGTAACAGAGACCTCTGGTATCAACCACATTGTTTATAAAAAAAACATTATAAACTAATTTAGAATATATTGCATCGTTTTAACTTCGTTTACAAACTAGGTGTTACAGATCCAAAACTTGTCCGTTAAACTGTTTTACTCCTAGTACAGTTGCAATCTATTCACACAGCATCGATCACAATCGAAACACGTAGTGTAAGACCCCGAATCCCGGGAATCCTACAGTTGGTAATCATTTCCAAGATTTCACAAAAATTTAAAACCAAACAAGTTCATTTTTTTTAAAACAAGTTCAGAGTAAATAAACAGCGGAATAATAAATATCCAAATTCCCAAAAACCGGGGAAAAGTGCCCAAGGTTAAATATAAATTAAAAATATTCGTTTCATTTTGAAATCTTTTGAATAGGAATGCCATCAACCATCCGAGTAGTCTCCAGCACGTCTAAGCGATAATCTCGAGCCCTTAACCTGCATCTCAAACTAACATACACACAAAGTCAGCTTTAGTTGAGTAAGTTCAAGTTTTAATAAGCAATATTCATAAAACATTTCCAAGTCATAGGGATAAACGGTATAGATAGCAATAGGCGAATGAATCAATAAGTGAAGTTTTAATAAACAACATTCGTAAATCCTTTCGAAGGTTATAGGTATAAAACAGTATAGATAGTAATAGGCAAATGAATAATTAAAAGATTAAATAAATAAATAAATACTTAAATAATCACCAAATAACCTATCCACGGCCGAACGCGCGTACGAGCCTCCCCCCACAGGATTTAAGAACCCGAGTATAGTTGATTCGCACACGGTACGACATAAACACATGAAACGGGATTTTAACAACACGTTATAGTGATGATTATGCCACACGAGCCTCCCCCCCCCCACCGGATTTAAGAACCCGCCACAGGATTTAAGATCCCGAGTCGAATAATTTGGCACGGCCAAGATCACCATGCACACAAAGAACTAATTATAATGATGATTATGCCACACGAGCCTCCCCCCCCCCCCCCCCCCCCGGGATTTAAGAACAACCCACGGGATTTAAGAACCTGAGTCGTATTATTTGGCACGGCCAAAATCACCATGCGCATAAAGAACTAACTAAAATGATGATTATGCCACAAGAGCCTCCCCCCCCACGGGTTTTAAGAACCCGCCAGGGGATTTAAGAACCAGAGTAGTATGATTTAGCCCGGCAAAAATCCCCATGCAAACAAAGAACTAATTATGATGAAGATTATGCCACACGAGCCTCCTCCCAAGGGATTTAAGAACCCGCCACGAGATTTAAGAATCCGAGTCGTATAGTTTAGCCCAGCAAAGATCACCATGCACACAAAGAACTAATTATGATGATGATTATGAAATAGGAGCCTCCCCCCCACGGGATTTAAGAACCCGAGTCGTATGGTTTGGCCCGGCCAAAATCACCATGCACACAAAGAACTAATTATAATAATGATTTTGCCACACGAGCCTCCCCCCCACGGGATTTAAGAACCCGCCACGGGATTTAAGAACCCGAGTCGTGTAGTTTGGCCCGGCCAAGATTAACATGCACACAAAGAACTAATTATAATGATGATTATGCCACATGAGTCTCCCCCGCACGGGATTTAAGAACCCGAGTCGTATAGTTTGGCCTGGCCAAAATCAGCATGCACACAAAGAAATAATTATAATGATGATTGTGCCACACGAGACTTCCCCCCACAGGATTTAAGAACCCGCCGCGGGATTTATGAACCGGAGTCGTATAGTTTGGCCCGGCCAAAATCACCATGCACACAAAGAACTAATTATAATGATGATTATGCCACACGAGCCTCCCCCCCTACGGGATTTAAGAACCCGCAATGGGATTTATGAACCCGAGTCGTATAGTTTGGCTCGGCCAAAATCACCATGCACACAAAGAACTAATATAACGATGATTATGCCACACGAGCCTCCCCCCCCCCACGGGATTTAAGAACCCGCCACGGGATTTAAGAACCCGAGTCGTATAGTTTGGTCCGGCCAAGATCACCATGCACACAAAGAACTAATTATAATGATGATTATGCCACAGGAGGCTCCCCCCCCACGGGATTTAAAAACCCGCCACGGGATTTAAGAACCCTAGTCGTATAGTTTGGCCAGGCCAAAATCACCATGCACACAAAGAGCTAATTATAATGATGATTACACCACACGAGCCTCCCCCCCACGGTATTTAAGAATCCGCCACGAGATTTAAGAACCCGAGTCGTATAGTTTGGCCCGGCCAAAATCACCATGCACACAAACAACTAATTATAATTATGATTATGTCACACGAGCCTCCCCCCACGGGATTTAAATACCCGCCACGGGATTTAAGAACCTGAGTCATATAGTTTGGCCCATCCAAGATCACCATGCACGCAAAGAACTAATTATAATGATGATTATGCCAAACAAGCCTCCCCCCCACGAGATTTAGGAACCCGCCACCGGATTTAAGAACCCGAGTGTATAGTTTGGCCCAGCCAAAATCACCATGCACATAAAGAACTAATTATAATGATGATTATGCCACACGAACCTCCCCTCCCACTGGATTTAAGAACCTAAGTCGTATAGTTTGGACCGGCCAAAATCACCATGCACACAAAGAACTAATTATAACGATGATTATGCCACACGAGCCTCCCCCCTAACGGGATTTAAGAACCCGCCATGGGATTTAAGAACTCGAGTTGTATAGTTTGGCAATCAGCATGTGCACAATGAACTAATTAATAACACCAATCATAGCCCATCAGGTAGTACATATATATAAGTCAGTCCAAAATATGAACTGATAATAGGGTCTACTCGTATCCAATTAGTACCAGACCTAAATAACATCGACGAACCTAGTCCATAAATAATATGTATAACCTTAAGGAATTTAAGACGAGTCTAAAATATCTTAAGGCATAGAATGTAATTCACACATGGTATCATAAATATACAAATACAAATAAGACTAAAATCAATCAACTAAATAACTTCATTAAGCATAGCCTTTAGTATATAATATCAGGAGCATTTAATTATAGACTAGTCTATTATTATCCTCAAATATAGACTATCAATAATAAACAATTCTCATAAATATGAAATTATAAACAAGTCCAAATATGTCCCGAAGCATAGACTACCAATAATATAAACCTTAGCCAATTGATCAAACCGAACAACATCATCACGTGTATAAATAATGACTAGCCTAGGAAATAATACAAGGCCTAATAATATCTTCAAGCCTAGACTATAAATAATATATATAATTTTCAGGAATGTATGTTCGTAAACAGGTTTAAAAATATCCTAAGACATATGAATAAATTATGAAATTGTTACCAGAGTTGTATAAATGTCTTAGGTTTATAAAAATATTTTTTTCTATTTTTCCAGTAGACACAAAAATCATAAAATTCCTTCTACACAAAAAGGTATGTGCAACTATTTTAGTGCGCAGCCATAGTGTTTTGTTTGTTTAAAAATCATTATCAAACCAAATTAAATGATTCCAATTGGGTTGTATTCTTAAATCAAAATGTGAACTTTCAGAAGTTGAATCAACCAATTTGGATTTGTAAAAAAAAGGTTATGATGTTGGGAAGACATACGAGAATCCGTCACCCCGCATCAGCTTTGACACACAAGTTTTTTTAAAATCATAAAAATCATTTAAATCTTGTCCAAAAGTTACAAATTATACCTTTCTGGAAACTAGACTCAAAGTATAATATCATGGAATCAAGAATCGATCAAAAACAATCAAATTTCATTGAGGTACAGACCAAACAATAAACGAGTACGAATCTGTTAGCAACTGTTATCAACAAAACTCAAACCGTAACATGTTTATGACATCTCTAGGGTTCAATAAAGGGTTTAATGATGGAAAGACCTTCAATTACATAATACTAACCTTGAATTAGTGTATGGCACCTTGGAATTTTCTGGAAGAAAGAAAATTGAAGGAGTTGTGGCTGCTCCAGTAGCACCGATTGGACAGGGGAGAAGGAAGACTTGGATAGGGTTTAATATTATATAACGTTACACTTAGGCCCTCAAACTTGTAGAATGTAATATTTTGGACCAAAAGTTAATTAATATGACTTACAAGAATGGCTAGGAGGTCCCTATAGAATGCCAGAATGATCTCGATTAATATACAAACTCTACAACGTGCCCGCCGTTAATTGAAAATTAGCGGGTGTTATATACTAAACTAGCCTTCAAGGAATGAGAGGTGATGTCTTGATCAAAAGGATGGATAAATAGAATTTTAAAATGTATTACAAGGCTCCTAATTTAGAATGATGAAACCATGGACTTTAAACAAACATTTATAAACGATCGAGCCGATTAACAAAATTTCCCGGCGTTACACGTAGCACATATGCATTTTACTCCAATTTTGTTATACCTGAAAAGCATGTTAAAAACGGTCGACTACGAATAGTTGATGAGTTTCAAAAGTTTTAACGAAATCAGTAATGCGTAATCATAACAATCATAGTTCGTATGTATGCATGTACATTTGTATGTATGTTTGTTTACATGTTTGTGCTGTAATAATGCTAAGTCACGGGTGAAACCTTAACTGTTCGTTCATACCACATGGCCTCCACTGCCCACGTTATTTCCATGGACACCACAAACCACGTTATTCCCATGGCCTTCACAGACTGCGTTATTGCCATGGCCTTGACAAACCACATTATTCCCATGGCCTTCACACGCTACGTTACTCCCCAATTTCCTGTGCCTAGCATTACATATCGTGTTTGTATAAACATATAGTCATGCGCAACTTTGTAATGTTTTGGCATTTGTGCCAGCTCAACCTAATCAATCTATAATATATTCACATTCCATCAGCTCATAATCAATCATTATGTTGTGGGGACTTTTAATGTATTAACACACAGATAATTCATATCATGAAGAGTTTTCTGATAGATACATGTATATAAACATGCTTTTCACCCCAAAAGTTCGAAAAACAATTTAAAAGTGGGGTCATGAAACTCACCTTATGAAGTTGTGCATTCCTTTTGGGCCCCACATTTGGTAAAATATGCCTTCGTTTTTCATGTTCATAAATGAAATCCCAAGTCCAAATTTATTTCAGGTTTGGTTTTTGGCAAGAAATTAGATTGGGTGCCAAAAACAGCGCGGGAAAACGAGTGTTTTTCGGTCAAATTTTTGTAAATTAGGAAAAACTTATCATTTGATTGTAAAAATCGAAAATATTTTCACGAGTCTCTTAAACATCTCGGATAAGTGTTTTGTAAGTCATTTTATGCTTGAAACATGATACTTTCACACCCCAACCTACGACGGAATATGCCGGGGCGCGACATAATTGCATCATAGCTCAAAAGACACTAAAGTAAAATACATGTGTCAATATCTAAATTATTAATTTCATATATCAAGTACACAAAGCACAACATTGTCTCAAAAGAAGTGAACATTACAACTTAAATAATTAAAAAATACAACTAAAGCGTCTTTATTCTTCATGTAACCTAAATTCTAGCTATTCCTTAACTTGTTTCTTGATGCCAAAAAGCTACCTGCATCATGCGTGAAAATATATAGTTTGTCAACATAAAGTTGAGCAAGTAATTACAGTTTTTGAATACATATAATATTGAACTACTACAACTAGCATAACAATAAATAAAAAAATTATCTTGTCACTCGAATCACATAGATAACGAGCTACTCTGACGGCATTTGATCATACTAATGAGGATGAGGATGATATACCAACCACCAAAACTTAAAATAAACACATAGTCACATTTGCATGTATAACTAATTGAGAAATTTCATATAACGCAAATAATGGAATTTTAGTATGAATTAACATGATTAAATTGTCAACGCATAACGCTCCCAAAAATGTGTAACGGTAAAAAGGGGGATGTGAATTACTTACCTTATCGAGTAGGTTAATGAAATGAGAGTGACGATAACCGTTAAGATAAAACGGTCAAGCTCCTTGAAATACGTCAATATAACACCCTATTTGGTAATGATAGTATAATTAATAAACGATGAACTAACACGACACATAAAGGTTTGAGATTGGGTGAGTTATTGCGGTTGATCTTTGGTTTGAAGTCCCTTTCGGGTTTAAATCATTATATTTATTATTATTATTATTATTATTATTATTATCATTATTAGAGTTAATATTATTATTTGGTAAATACGATAAGTGATATATTTTATCCATGTTTATATTTTTAAATAAATGAATTTTCATAAATAATAACCGATATTATGTATTAATAAACATTATATATGTTTTATGAAACATTATTGTCAATTATTTAGGTATATATGTATATTTAGATAAAAAATATATAATATATATGTGTATACATACTTGTAGATGGGACAAATATGACACAAAGCCCTGGCCAAAATAATACCTCTTAGGTTCGGTTTCACTAAAATAATGTTTATTAATCTTATTTTATGGTTAAGTGTAAAAAAAAAGGAAATAAAAGAAAAAGAAACACAAAACCGGGCCTGGAAGGGTTCGAACCCGCGCCTCTAGGGCGGTTCGTAGTTAATATAAATAAACTTGCCATCTGGGCAGGTGCCTAACTCTGGTAAATGATCAATCAGGAATAAATATGCAGACACACGTTCATTCCAAATTGCATCATAAACCCTAGAATTTAGATTGCATAATTTGACAAGTGTTTAGTTGAACAGAATTAGGGTTAATGTTATTGACGGCTTATGTTTCACGGCTCTACCGTTATTGAAGATGAATTAAGGGAAGATGATGGCTTATGTTTCACGGCTCTACCAGAGATCAAACAGGCTCTTGACTGCTTCGTTTGTTGCAATTAGGTTAAGACTCTGTGTCACGAGGTTGAAAGGAAGGTGTGTGCACGATTAATTGAATTATAGATGTGTTTATATAGTGTATTAAGGTTTGAGCAGCCGTGGTTCGTTCTTGTTAAAATTAGCTGTCATACAACGTTAATACCTTAATTAATTTGTCGATGGGATGTGATTTTGGTTAGTAAACGATTTGGAAAGATCAATTTTGATTATTGAAGCCGAAAATTGAGGAACAAGAAAGGTTGGGGGGGGGGGTATCGTTGGCCGACGAGAGAGAGAAGAAGGAAATAATACTTTATTAATATAATTTTGAATAATAATTGCATATTGGCCCCGATCTTTAGACTTGGTACACAAGGGGTTAAGATAGTAGTTAGGGGTTGATTTTGGCAATTCTTTGATAGTTAGAATGTTATTATATATATACATACATATATATATATATATATATATATATATATATATATATATATATATAGGCAGAGGATCAAGAGAAAACTCACCTTTAGAGAGAAAACTAAAAAACTTCTAAAAACTCCTACAAAATTATTTTTAATTAAAAATAAAAAAAAATTTCAAAATTCTGTTTTAGCCATTGTTGTTATATTTTCTTATATTTCACTTGAAAAATATAAAAATATTAATAAAAAATAAATAAAATAAAAAAAACCGCTGTAATGCACAAACGTATTAATATACGATACCATTGTATTACACATGTGTATTACTATGTATTTTTGAGTTTAATAGTGTTTTATTGCAATAGTGCTGTATTCTATGCAATACAAACACTTTTGCATATATGTAATAAACACTGTTACAGGCACTATACAAATATTCAATATTTGTATATTGTATATGTGTAGTAGTGTTGTATTATATAGAAAAAAAATAATAAAATAAAAGTCCATGTGGTGCACATGTGTGTTAATGTTGTATTATACATACGTACTAATGTGTATTCGATGCGTGTATTAGTCTTATATTGCATACATAAAATAGTGTGTATCAAATATGTGTAATAGTGCTGTATTCTATGCAATACAAACACTTTTGCATATATGTAATAAACACTGTTACAGGCACTATACAAATATTCAATATTTGTATATTGTATATGTGTAGTAGTGTTGTATTATATAGAAAAAAAATAATAAAATAAAAGTCCATGTGGTGCACATGTGTGTTAATGTTGTATTATACATACGTACTAATGTGTATTCGATGCGTGTATTAGTCTTATATTGCATACATAAAATAGTGTGTATCAAATATGTGCAATAGTGCTGTATTCTATGCAATACAAACACTTTTGCATATATGTAATAAACACTGTTACAGGCACTATACCGACGAGGTTACCGACAAGGTCTTTTTTTTAACTAATAACAACATATAAGAATAATGTAAAAAAAAGAAACATCAAAATTTTTTTTTTTAAATATTAAAAATAGTTTTTTAGAAGTTTTCATGAGTTTTTAAGTTTTCTCTTTAAGAGGAGTTTTCACAAGAACCCACCCCTATATATATATGTGTGTATATATATATATATATATATATATATATATATATATATATATATATATATATATATATATATATATATATATATATAGGATAAGCATCATGTAAGAACTTTTTGGGAATTGAGAACTATGAGAATCATTTTGGACCACAAAAAAAACCCAAAAATAAAAAAGATCATAAAACAAAAAACACAAAAATAAAAAAAGTAAAAAACCAAAGTTCTTATTTATCATCCCTGTTTCTAAAAAAAATAATAAAATAAAAAAATAAAAAAATTCTCAATTTAGCTAAATTATACATATATGTATAATATGTACATATATGTACACATATGTTTTTTTGTATAAACATATGTATAATTTAAGGTAAATGCTAATGTACATATGTCTGCATTACGTAACTAGAGATTAAATTAAAGTATATATATGTTTATAGGTATAATACGAAATGAAAAAACAAAAAAAATAAATAAATTCTGTTTAGCTAAATTATACATATATGTATATATGTACACATATTTTTTTTCTATACACATATATATAATTTAAGGTAAATGATAATGTACATATGTGTACATTACGTAACTAGAGATTAAATGAAAGTTTACATATGTGTATAGATATAATACGAATTAAAAAAAATTGTTTATTTAACAAAACCGGAATGAAATATAAGAATTTTGGATTTTTTACTTTTTTATAATTTTAATTTTTTTTTTGTTTTATAATTTTTTAAATATTTTTTAGAGATTTTTTTAGTGGTCCAAAATGGTTCTCAAAGTTCTCAATTTTTCAATGGTTCTCTTAGAATCCTTACCATATATATATATATATATTGTAAAGACCCAAAATCCCGGGAATCCTACAGTTGATAATCATACCCAAAATTTCTCAAAAATTTAAAGTCAAACAATTTAACTTCATTAAAATCGTTTCAGAGTAATAGACAGCGGAAAATCACAAGTACTAAAACCAAGTTCCCAAAACCATAATTTAGATGTTTAAAGTAACAAATGAGAAGAAAACAGTTTGCGTATTAACCTCCGACTAGTATGCCTTCAACCGTCCAAGTAGTCTCGAGCACATCCAAGCAGTAAGCATCTTCCTCTAAACCTGAAACTCACACTAACATACACACAAAGTCAGCTTGAGCTGAGTGAGTTCAAGTTTTAATAATAGACATTTAAATAAATCATTCCAAGGGTTTAAATATAAAAACTGGATTGTAAAACATTCCAAGAGTTTAAAATGTAATACGGGATACGAACAGTTAGGCCATCATCAACACTAAGTATTCGTACTTAGACATCTATGTACATACATATATTTATAACAAAAGTCTTAATAATCATTCCAACGGTTTTAAAACTGTAAACGGAAATACATCAGTTAGGTCATCACATTGAATAAATAATCATCCTTACGTATGAACATCTCTATACGTGCATTCCTATATATATATATATATATATATATATATATATATATATATATATATATATATATATATATATATAACAATCAGGGCTGAGCACACGTACAACCCAAACACGTAACATTCTGATGATGATCATGCCACACAAGCCTCCCCCCTCACTGGCTTTTCAGGTCCCGCCATAGAATTTAAGAACCTGAGTCGTATAGTTTGGCCCGGCCAAGATCACCATTCAATAATAACATTCAGGGCCGAGAAAACGTACAACCCAAACACGTAACTCCGATGATGATCATGCCACACGAGCCTCCCCCCTCACGGGCTTTTCAGGGCCCACCACAGGATTTAAGAACCTGAGTCGTATAGTTTGGCCCGGCCAAGATCACCATTCAATAATAACATTCAGGGCCAAGAAAACGTACAACCCCAGCACATAACATTCCATTAAACTCATGGAAACACGAAGTAGGCATACGTAACATTCTGTAGTCGATAATGACCGCAACATTCGCTAAAGAGTCCCTAAGAAATCCCAAACTCAAACACCTGCCAGTTTACATTCAAACATTACTAGCGACATCGAAAGAACTCGCTTATCCTACGAGACGTTCTAACATGGTTCGAGTTACTTAAACCCTCGACCTCATCAAACTAAATCACAACAGCCCCGAGGCCTCACATTTACCAGAACGACCCATAGGTACTCCCGGGAATAAAGAATTCCCAATTTACCCCCGGAAGCACTAGGTGATACTAACACGCGCGTTTAAGAGTTGTTTAAGCACTTAACATCTAACTCAGCCCCGTGTGGACCTAATATGATAATTTCACAGCCAACAAGTCCACACGACGCTATACGAGTCAAATGGGTCGGTAACTCGCAAGTACAACGCACCAACTATTTAAAAAACGAAATTGCGCGTTGTACCGACCTGTTTGAGTAACCGACAACCAATTCAGCCTCAAAACTTATAAAAATGATTTTTCAACTGCCCGTAACCCGAACCAAGGTCACCGAAACTGAATTGGTCGTTAATTACTCCATTACTCGCTTTAAACGCAACAATTCGCTATTCTAGACAACCGAATATCCACTTTCAAACTACAACTATTTGACCAATCAAACTAACACCAATGGACATGATTTTAAAGTATGTCATACTAGACATACCTAGGAAGATGTTGGTGCAAAAACCTTAGCCAACACAGCCCCGGAACTAGTCAATTGGACAGCCCTCTGACAAGCCAAAAAACAACCGAATTTCGATGAATAAACGCGCCATATGGATGAATTAAGGTGAAAAAGAGTTGAAACAATATGGTACTGACCTGGAATGAACCTCGGAAGGCTGGATGGTGGCTGATTTGCACGTAAAACGAGAGAGAAGGGGGGGGGTGGGGTTGCGTCGGTCGGACCTAGGCTTGGGTTAGGGTTAGATTTTTTGTTTTATAAAATATAATTACAATATAATACATTCTGGCCCCTCCACTTTACTAGGAGTTGAATTCGTAAGAAAAGTTTAAATGAGAAACGTTTACAAGGGTGGCCAAGAGCTCACGGAAGAATGCCGGGTCAAGCCCGAAGGTGTACCCAACACTACAAGGCTAAACCTTTTTATCGGAAATTTACGGACGTTACATATATATATATATATATATATAATATATATATATATATATATATTTAAACAATACGTATCATGCTTTAAGGAGAAGTTATTCATAAGAGAAGAACAAAAACAAAAGTAATAAATGCGAAAATAAAAAAAATATGTTACTTGCAGCGTTTGTCTTCTCGGGGTAAGTAGGTCTTTGGGCATAAGGATTAGTGTGAAGTGGTGCCATGATTCCTAAGTTGCAATTCATTGGCGGTGGTGTAGTACACACGTCCTTGCGTGCCCTGCTAGCTTGATTAGTTTGGGTTTGCTCGGCTTGGTTTGGTTGAGGTTGAATAGCTTGGATGGGTTGGGCTTGCATTAGTTGGGCTTAGTTGGCTTGAGTGGCTTGGGGTTAGAAAGTTTGGGCTTAATATAATGGCAGTTGGTTGGTTGGGCTTGGGTAGGTTTGAATTTGATAAACAAGTTTCGGATATGTGTTGCAAAGATGGTTTGGGCTACCGCAATAATAACAGGATTGTATAGTGGGTGCATAAGGTGGGACATATGATTGGTGATATGGTTGAATAACGGGTTGGGGAATGGGCGAGTTGAGTTACATTTTCATAGGCTCTCGGAAATACTGGGTGAGGTGGCCGAATCGGTGGCAATTGGTGCAAACTCGGCAAGTGGATTAGGCCGGTGGTGATGTTGGCAAGTGTTGCAATATGGGAGTGGGCCGGTGTATGATTTCTTGGTTGGAGGGGCTTGTTGGGCTTGTGATTGGGCTATGACATAGTTTTGTAAATCGGGCTTTCGTTTGTTATTGCAGTAATGAGATGAGTTATGGTTGTGGTTGTGTTTGGAGGATTCGGGCTTAGATTCTTTAGCAGGCTCATATGCGGGCTTATTATTGGGCTTTTTGGAACTTTTCTGCTTCAAGGTCCCGACCTTAACGTGGATTTCAGTGAGGGTAATGGCTAGGGTGATGGCATCAAGAAGTTCATTCGGGTCACGACTAAGGATGGAATCTTGGATTTGCATCGGCAAACCTGTGATGTACTTATCAATGGCATGCTCCAAAGGAGTAAACATGTGTGGGATGAGAATGCTTAATTTCGTGGAACCGATCGTTGTAGGTGGTATTATCACCTTCCTCTTGCTTCAAATTCCAGAACTCTTCTTCCAACATCCAGATTTCATACTTTGGGCAGAACTTGTCTAGAATGAGCTTCTTGAGGTCATCCGATGACAAGGCCATGACAACGTCAACCCCAGAGTCTTTCTATTTGCTATTCCATCAAGTAAGGGCACTCAATTTTAAAATTCTTGATGCATACATGGTCTTTTTGTTATCAAGACATGCACAGTGGAGGAACACGCTCTCCATGTGCTCGAACCATTGAAGAAAGGTTGTAGCACCCTCAGTCCCTAAGTAATCAGTCGGGTTAGCGTTGGCGAATTGCTTGATAGAGAAAACATTAGGGTTTGGAGTTGAGAGATGACTATTGAGAGTGCTTCCACGATTCCCTTCGTAATGTGAGACGACATGCGATGGCCAGAGTTGCCGACGCGACGTTTACGGTTAATGAGGCTGGAAGACATACTGCAAGGATAAAATGTGTAAAATTTAAGTGACTTGGGTAGATATTGTAATAAGTTTGTGTAAATTGATACTTCTGATTTCTATTTAGCAATTTGGGGTTGGGCTTGTGGTTGAGGTTAACCTTATGAGGAATTAATAAATAAATAAACAATTATAACATAACTTAAAATTGAAATTTAGGGTGTCATTTGTTGGTTAGGATTTCATGAACCACCATGGTTCCTTCCAATGAAATGAAAATATCGAAAACCAAATAAAAGTTGTTGAAATATTCATGTATTATCTTCATAAAATCGATGAAAATTGAGTTGTGAGGGGTGTTGAGATAGATGGTTGAAGTACTTCGGCAACCACCCCATATTTGTCTACTTCATGCACCCATTAAAATAAAACACTATGCGGAAAGACCGAGTTTAGCCACGTATCATCGTGAATTCGGTTATAATTTAAGGGTAGCATATTCGTGAACGTTTTGTGTGATACGATTTGGGTTTACAAGTTTCACACTCACACCTCACCCACTAGGAAGGCAACTAGGTCTCACGGCTGATTGAGATTTATGCGCATTGCACTTCCTTAGGCTTGCAAGCCTTGGTGTCAAGGGATCGGTGTACAGGTGTGTCCCCTTTATAGTTACTACGTATCCGTTACACGAATAATCCTCAAGGTGGGATTTCTTAAGGAAATTCCCTGATTGAGCCTGACTGGATCTAGATCTTATGATTACACTGATGAATTCGTTGATTTCGTACACGATTAGAATTGATTACGTTAACTGTGTGTAGTTTGTGTGTTGAGAGTGTATTTGGACAGAGTAACGAGGCAGGAGAGGAAAAATATCAGAACTGTTACTTTAAAAATAGATTACAGGGATATATAGGAGATGAACTCATTCGTTAATATAACCTTAACGAATGAGTCATTCGTTACATTAAAAGAATAACGAATGAAACAATCATTCATTATACATTACATACTGAATAGCCCTTTATTCGTTATGTTCCATTCATTAATCAAGTTTAACGAATGGGACTTCCATTAGAACAAATGTGACACATTCGTTACGGGGTAACGAATGTGCCTTACAATTTAGGCGAATGGGCAGAATACTTTAGTTACCAAAATGCCCTTTTACATTAACCCCCCTATAACCTAAGACTATTACATTAACAGACAAATAAAGACCGAGACGTACAAAACATGTATCAACAAAATCCCCCTCGTCTGGAGCTCTTTGTTCTTCAGTGCTGGAACATCTTCGTATTCCGGTCCACACAACTATGAATCTTGTATGCATAACATACTCAAACCACCTTCTGAAAATGCATAGCAAGTTCTTAGTCACATACGTTAGCAAATCTGATCTGACTAGTAAATAAAGCATCATTGTCAGACTTAGATAAGTTAACCAGCCACATCGAATCAATCACACGAATAGTCTTCGTATTTGAACCGGAACCAAATATAATAACTGCTTCACCTGTACGATTGTTATAATACCAATAATTAAACGAGGTGAATAGACTCTGAGGGAATATCTTCATCGGAGCCCTCTTCATTATCTTTGTCGGCTTTACATGTAAAATCATCTTCCTCCAGCCAGTGCGCGGATCAATCTCATCTATATACTTATGAGTCAGCACCTGCGGCTTGAAAAATTTGAAACCATAACGGGTTTCATTCAATAAATGAGCGTAGAACCACTCAGCCAACTGATCTTTCCCACAATTCAAAACGGTCTGTTGGCTAGTGTTCTAACATCCCACCTAGGCATAGATAATATATCGTGTGGGCATTTGAAATAATAAATACCGTGTTCCCACTTTATGATATATACTTTAAGCTCAGAATCAAACTGCCATGCGACTAAATCACCTCTCACATCTTTCATCGGCTTGTACTTCTTCATCTGGTATGTAGATTCTGGAGCCTTTGCCAAACTGACTTCCTCCTGTTAGTGATAACGAAAGGTCTCAATCATCTTGTTCATCTTCTTCACATCATGCTCGGACATACCATCCAAAGCACGTTTGCGCTTCTTTTCTTTCACTGATAGATAACTTGTCTCTGCAGCTTTATTCCACCTTTTCCTTTTTTCTCGCAACCTACGTTCTGCTATTTCAAAACGCTTTGTCGTGAGAAATTGAATACCTGAGTCATTGTTGTTGTTGTTGTTGTCAGTGTAAAACTCAGGGTACTCCTCAGCAATAACATCCTCAACTTCCACTTCATCAAATTTAGGCGCATTCCCTCGTGGAATGCCTGTATTCGTACTTTCCTCAATCTCAACATCCACATCTACACTTTTACCCAATTCCTCAACCTCCTCTTAATTTAGATCCAGAAGCAAGGCTATCTGCTCTTTAGTCAATGAATGATCTACAAACTCGCCTTCTTCGATCTTATCAGCATTCACCAAACTATACACAATACCATTTATCCCAACAAATAGAATCATGTTAGCTGGTAAAACATAAATCGGCTTGGCTCTTGTATAATCCTTGTATGGCACTATCTGCAAATTACTTCCTTCAGATCCACCACCAGCACTCGTATCGGTCTTCTTACCTGCCGACGGTGCAGAACTACCGCCCCATTGCTGATTCACCCCACCTGTTCCATCCTGATCATCTTCATCTTTCTTTAACTTCTTCAACTCGTCATCTTTACAAATGAGTTGGAGAATTATCTCATCCTGTTTATCCAATCTCTCCCCCTAAGCAGCAACCAGGGCTTTCAATTCCCAGTTCTCCTTATGTATAAACTGAATATGTCTGAACATATTCCGCTGCTCTACCCGCATTTATTCTTGAAATGAACGATCTGATTGAATCTGGGTTTGTTGCATATGAACAAGATTCAAAAGATTAAACCACTGGGTATTGGGAGACAACTCATAAAAATGTGAACCCTGAGGACGATTGAAAGTCATAAACGAATGCTCAGGTCTTGGCAACAGTGTCGGAGTAACAGTTGTAGAAGCAGTCTGTTGTGGAGAGGTCATACGTGCCAACACTGTCTGCAACACATCTCCAAAATAAGGATCTGATCTTGCAGTCGTAACCAACGTCATAGAGGTAGGCACTGGAGAAATAGGCATCTGAATAGGTGTCGGAGATCAATTAAAAACAGGAGTAGGAGATCTTGGAATAGTCTGAGGCAATGGAGAAGTAGGAATAGGAGGTGAAATAGATACGGGTCGAGACGGTCTTTCAAAAGGTTTACTCGGTATCTCAATACCAGATCCACGTCTCACCCTTTGCTTCTTTGGTTTCTCCTCCTTTTCCACCATTTGTTCTTTGCCCTTACGTTTACGTTTCTGCGCATAAGTTAACTCAGTCTATGGTCCTGGACCACCATCACCACCATCATTTCCACCATTTCCACCATCACCACCTTCACGCTCAGAATCGGAATCATCATGAGCCCATCGATCATTAGGTGGTGCAACATAATCAACATTCACAACATGACCAATCAAACGCTTAAACCTTGGTCGTTCTTCCAGACTCTGACCTCGGTAAGATCTTAAACGTCGCAGCGTCTCGTCATTCATGTGCTCAAGCTTCATAACATCATCTTCATCTTTAATCAAATCAGGCTGGAGATCATTGATGATCATCTGCAGAAATCTCGGATACATAAGAAACTTGTGACAGCTCGTGAGATTTTCTTTCAAGTGATAAAAAACCAATTCAAAGAAATTGAATGGTTTATTCAACACCAAGGCAACAAACGCAGATTGTAACATTACTCGGAATTCATCAAAACCACCTTTGCGTCCACCGAGATAATGTATCAACACACGAAGCAAATACTTGTATTACTCGCACAAGTTTGCTTTGTTGTACATTGATTTACCCAAATCTCCATTATACCTTACCCTTCCAAATAACCCACGTATCAAACACCAATCAAACTCGCATCTATCATCTACAGTATCACAGGAACCCAAAGAATCACGAATAACCCCAACATCGATCACTACTCGTTTATCTTGAATCACAGCTTCAATCTGATTATCAGACTCCCTAAACTTAGCTGTATCCCAAAAAGCTTGAATAGTTTTCTGATAAATAACCGTACGAGTAGAGATGGCCTTGTAAATTCTCGAACGTGTCAAGAAACTAATCATTCCTCCAAAGATCGGAGAGTCTTCAATGTTCGGCAATAGATAGGCACAGATGTTGTGGCTCTTGTTCCATGATAGTAATACTGGAGCTTGTTCAAGTTCAACTTGAGGCGGTTGATCATGGTTAGCCTCGGGATTTTGCTCAGGAACAGGATTCTGAACATTCTCTTTGGCCATTTTCTTTTACACAAACAAAAATATCATTATAATATTCAGACGGATTAACGAATGTCCATCTCATAACGAATGAGACATTCGTTATAAGTTAAATATCTTTCATTTAGTAAATATAACGAATCAAACTCATACGTTAAACCAATGGTTATGATAACGAATCTAATTTATTCTATTAACGAATCATTCTTGATTCGTTATCCAATTTGCTTTCAGTTGAATACCTATTCGTTACATTTAACAAATCCTATAGTCATTCATTAACTTGTTAACGAATCTAGCTATCATTCGTTAACCACATAACGAATCAGTTTTAAATAATCACTTTGACTAATAATAGTCAATGTTACAATTATTTTGACCAAAACCCAGTCAAAGACGACTATTATCATCGATGAAACTCTTAATTTCCAAAACCATTTCACAATTAACTTGATCAATCATGTTCGGAAATCGGTTTAATGCACTTAAACACCTATCATTATTTTTAACATAGAATCAATTAAGAGTTTTATAGGTTGTTAACTAGTCTATTAATAAACAGATTTCCATTAACCAGTTAACCCTTAAAACAACGATGAATCTCAATGATTATCATATAATGGTACTCGCCATTACCTGTTTAACACAAAGGTATCAATCAATTATTCTAATAAGCAATTATCAGATTCTTGGAAAACTTTTGCAAGAGTTTGGTTAGGGTGATGAGGAATTAGGAACAGGCGAATGAAAGGCCATTTGTCTGTCCTTGGGATTATAAATCTCAATTATTTCACGAATTATGAGGTCATTCGTTCAAATTTGAACTAACGAATGGCCTCATTCGTTAAATTATTAACTTGATTTGTCACCCTTTTAAACGAATAAGTTGTCCATTCATTAAGTTTTAACGAATCTTAAATTAATTCCTGTTATTCGTTAACTTTCTAACGAATATAGGAGTCATTCGTTACAATTATTTTGACCAAAACCCAGTCAAAGATGACGATTATCATCGATGAAATTCTTAATTTCCAAAACCATTTCACAATTAACTTGATCAATCATCTTTGGAAATCGGTTTAATGCACTTAAACACCTATCATTACTTTTAATGTAGAATCAATTAAGAGTTTTATAGGCTGTTAAATATTTGATTAATATTCAGATTTCAATTAACTAGTTAACCCTTAAAACACCGATGAACCTCCATGATTATCATATGATGGTACTCGCCATTACCTGTTGAACACGAAGGTATCAATCAATTAGTCTAATTAGCAATTATCAGATTCTTGGAAAAATTTTGCAAGAGTTTCGTTAGGGTGATGAAGAAATAAGAACTGGCGAATGAAAGGCCATTCGTCTGTTCTTGGGATTATAAATCTCAATTATTTCATGAATTACGAGGTCATTCGTTAAAATTTGAACTAACAAATGGCTTCTTTCGTTAAATTATTAACTTTATTTGTCACCCTTTTAAACGAATAAGTTGTCCATTTGTTAAGTTTTAACGAATCTTAAATTAATTGGTCTTATTCGTTAACTTTCTAACGAATATAGGAGTTATTCGTTAAAATCTGAACGAATAATACTTTAAAATCACTTCATTCGTTAACAATTCAAATGAATGTCTTCAATTCATTATGCACAACAAAAGCGAATATTAATTAAATGAATAAGAGACTTATTCGTTATGTTTTAAATAACAAATGGCTTTAGATTCGTTAAAGCAATTAACGAATTACCAATCTTCCTTAGCGAATGAGAAGTAATCTCATTAAGGAATTAAATAATATTAAAACCAATTAGGGTTTTAATGAATTAAATAAAATTAAAACCAATTATGTTTTAATCAATACATTAGATTATCGATCAAGGATCGATACTTGTTTAAATGAAAAGGATTTTTACTTTAAAATCAACTGATACCAGTTGAAAATGTAAGACCCCGAATCCCGGGAATCCTACAGTTGGTATTCATACAAAATGTTTAGAAAAATACTTAACTCAAAAGCAGTTCAATCAATTAAAATAACCAATTCAGTGGAAAACCATAATTAACAAAACAAGTTCCCGAAACCCGGGAATTATACCCAAAACCAATTTAAATGTATTTAATAAAACTTTAAAAAGAAGTGTTCAATAGTTAAAACTTCCGAAAACGTATGCCCTTCACTGTCCAAGTAACTTCGTGCACGTCCAAGCGGTAATGCATCTTCTTCCTAACATGAAACTCACATTAACATGCACACAAAGTTAGCTTGAGCTGAGTGAGTTCAAAATTTAATAAATAACATCGACAATAATAATCATAATAGTCATTCCAGGGGTTTTAAAATAAAACGGGATATAACAGTTCGGCCATCATCAACATCAAGCAATCATCATTGTATATATATACCTATATATATATATATATCATCCAAATAATAAAATCAGGGTCGAGCACACGTACAACCCAAACACGTAACATCTCATCCAACATAGGCAAACACGAAGTAGGCATACGTAAACATCCGTAGTTGATAACGACTACTAAACATCGGCCAATTATTGGCCATACAATAATATATACAAACATACAATAATATCATCTCAAGGCCTACCCTATACAAGTAAGCCCATTCAAAATATTTGAAACAATTCATCAAGCAAAATGGCTTAGGTGTGCATGCTAGCCTAAAATCTTAAAAAGAGTAAAAGGGGCATCATGAACTCACCTGACACAAGGTACGATATCACCACAAGGTAGAGGACCCCTAAGTAATCCCAAAACTCAAACACCTGTCGGCCCCATACAAACATTACTAATGACACCGAAAGGACTCGTTTATCCTACGAGACATTCTAACATGGTTTGAGTTACCTAAAGCCTCGACCCCATCAAACTCAATCATAACATGGTTCGATTTCACCCGGAAGCACTAGGTGATACTAACACGCGCATTTAAGAGTCGTTTAGGCCATTAACATCCAACTCAGCCCCGTGTGGACCCAATATGATGAATTCAAAGTCAACAAGTCCGCACGACGCTACACGAGTCAAATGGGTCGGTAACTTGCAAGTACAACGCACCAACTATTCAATAAATGCAATTGCGCGTTGTACCGACCCGTTTGAGTAACCGACAACCAATTCAGCCCCATAACTTATAAAAATGATTTTTCAACAGCCCGTATATCAAACCAAGTTCACCCGAGCTGAATTGGTCGTTAATAACTTCAACCATCGCGTTAAATGCAACAATTAACAATTCTAGTCAACCGAACACAATCTTTCAAACTACAACTAGTTGACCAATCTAACGAACACCAATGAACATGATTTTTAAGTATGATATACTAGACATACCTAGGAGGATTTTGGTGCAAAAGCCTCAATCAAAACAGTCCCGAAAATGTTAGAATTGACAGCCACCCGGTAAGCCTACAACACTCAATTTAACGATCAATATGCGTGATATAAAGATCAATTAAGGTGTAAAAGAATTGGGGAAACATAGAACTAACCTTCAATTGAAGTTTTGGATCCTAAAGATGGCTGGAAAAAGAAAAATCGCAGGTGAGGGAGCGGCAAAAGTGCCGATCGCACAGCAAGGGAGGTTAGGGTTAGGTTTTGTGTTATAAAAATAAACGTTACGCTCTAGCCCCTCCAATTTAAAGGATATGGCAACTTGAAAGAAAAGCTTAAGCCTTAATCTTATCGAGCTTCTCACTCGTAGCCTCAACCACCTCCAAACTACCCAACTTTTTCGGACCAATGGAACCCCAACAGACTGGAGTCCTACACCTTCTACTATACAACAACTCAAACAGTGGCATCCCAATCGTGGCTTGATAACTGTTATTATAAGAGAACTCGACTAACAGTAAGTGATGATCCCAACTACCACCAAAATCAATAACACAAGCCCGCAACATATCCTCAAGAGTCTGAATGGTCCTCTCAGACTGACCATCCGTTTCCGGGTGATAAGCGGTACTGATGAGGAGTTTGGTACCCATCTCCTCATAAAACTTCTTCCAAAACCTGGAGGTAAAACGCGTATCCCTATCCGAGACTATAGATACCGGCACCCCGTGACTAGAAACGATCTCAAGAATAAACGTTTCGGCCAGCTGCTCAGAATTAAAAGTCTCCAGAATCGGCAAGAAATGAGCGCTCTTGGTCAGCCTATCAACGATTACCCAAATGGTGTCATAATTGCCCCTGAGAGTACGAGGCAATTTAGTCACAAAATCCATCGTAAGATGCTCCCACTTCCACTCAGGTATTTCCAAAGGTTGAAGTTTCCCGAACAGCTTCTGGTGCTCGGCCTTAACTTGCAGACATGTCAAACACTTACTCACGTACTGAGCTACCTCAAACTTCATCGCATGCCACCAATAATTCTTCTTCAGGTCTTGGTACATCTTGGTCGCACCCCGATGAATGGAATAGCGTGACTTGTGTGCTGCATCCAAAATCTTACCTCTGAATCCCCCACACCTCGGTACCCATAAACGCCCATCCTTATACTTCACTCCATCACCGAAGTGTTCCAACAATTTTTCTTGACCCCAAATACGCTCTGACATATTCATTCCACCTGTAAAGCTTCATTCTGAACGTTGGCTTTCTGGCTTAAAATAACGGGTTTAAGAATAATCTGATACGATATGTGGCGTCGCACCATTCTGATCACCGAAAACCGTAATTTGGGTCACATTCGAGGCCCTTACACGTACAATTTTCTGACCACAAAGGATCTGAGCATCAACACTTACGAGGCCAGTCCATCCCAAGCACCACATCGAAACAGCCAAGCGGAATCAAGTACAGCCGCACTGGAAAGGTATACCCAAACAAGTCGATGGTACAACCCTGAATAGCCCTAGACACGGAAACGGACTTTCCTACAGCGACCTCAACCTCAAACACATCGACTACGCGCTCGGGTGATTTATTCAATGAGGAACAGAAAGCTGTAGACACAAAACTTCTACTGGCACCCCGAATCAAATAAGACGATGCCTGCAATTCATCAAGTAAAATGGTACCTGGGATAGTATTACACTACTTCTTAGCTACACGATCACACATACGATTCCAAAGGAATGAGAAATCATAACGGTGGAATAAAGAGAATAAGGAAAAAGTACCTGAAACTACGTCCACATCGTCCTTCGCCTCTCTCTTGGAGATGTTGAAGGCCCCCGCCCTGACCCTTCGGCTTTTCTTCCATCTTCCCCCTCGAGGATGTCCCTGACCGGAACCCCCGCCTTGCTGGCAAGACAGTTTGACACCAAGTAGCCGGCACCCTTATAGCCGAAATAAGTCAACAACGGACACTCGAAATGGGGGTGTCCAACCTTATGATATCGAAAACATGAACCAGACCCAATCTTACAATCCTCCTTGTGCGGTTTCCCGCACTTCTTGCAATTACCAAATGCCGTATCCCTCTTAAATTCCGAAGTCTCAGTCTTTACCCTCTTTCTCAGTCTAGTTAAAGTTGTTTCCCCCGGGCCGCTTACCGTATGACCTTTGGAGTTCCCCCGTGTTCCTAGTCTCGGTCAGCGGCAAATTCTCCCTCTAATCATACAATGTGCCCGCTAGGGTAACCACCGGATGACCCTTCACATACTTATTAATCCTCTTAGCATCGGCAGTAACCAGATCTGGACATAAACGAGCCATCTTATTAAACTTCGTGGTATACTCCCGACGCGTCATACTACCTGCCTCCAAGGTCAAGAATTCCTGTTCAATCTTATCCAATTCATGTGGAGGACAAAGCTGATCAAGAACCAATTTCTTCAGCTCATCCCAAGTCATGCTCCTAATAGAACGATCACCCATAGCCTGCGCTGGATTATCCCACCAACACAATGCCTCGAAACGAAACGAGGCAGTAGCATATGTCACCATGTCCTCACCCCTTACATTTACTAACTCTCAAAACGGCCTCCAACTCCCTCACCCACTGATGTGCTGCTATTGCATCCTTAGTACCATCGAAAGAAGGAGGGATACATTTCTTAAAGTCTCCATATGAACAACCCCGGGTAGATACACTAATAGCACGGACCTCCTCTTCATCCTCACTCGACACAAACACCTCTTCCTCCTCAACTTGCATCTCCTTACGCTTCCTTTCCTTATCCGAACTCTTACCAACCAAAGATTCTTCAGGAATGGCGCTATGGAGAACCTAATAAACCTCATCTGTGATTGCCGCGCGCATAGCAGGATTTAAAGCGGGGTTATCCCCCTCCTCATAAATCGGGGTTTCTTCCTGCTGGGGAGTAGGGATTTCGCTCTTGGCTTCGGCACGTGGCTTATGACCACAACCACGAACACTAGGACCACCTCTCTTAGCCGCACGAGTATTAACCATGACTTATCTTTACAAAGACAGAATTTTAACACGGTCAAATACAAGTAGCGTTTAGAACATTTAAGGTAAGGGTAAACTGCTAATTACGTTGATCAGGTGTAATTAGTCGTTTACTTTACCCGCCCCTCCTAATCACCCCCTGCCCCTAACCCACATTAGCATTCTATCTAACACTTAAATAATTAATCATATACTGGAACTTTAAAATTCAAGGAATGACTAAACAATTAAAGTTACCTCTTGGCATGCAGCTACTCGCGGTTGGCATACTAGTCTTTTACCCTTACAGTTCGTGTCCAAGCATTCGTGGATGCTCGGATCCCTCGAACCACTGCTCAGATACCAACTTGTAAGACCCCGAATCCAAGGAATCCTACAGTTGGTAATCATACAAGAAACTTAAAAATTTCTTAAACTCAAAAGCATTCATTTTATTTCAAAAACCAGTTCAAAGTATAAATAATCAGAAAAATCATAATTATTAAAACAAGTTCCCAAAACCCAGGAATTATTCCCAAAACAAATTTCAATGTATTAAGTATTAATTAAAAAGGACAATGTTCATTAACAAAACTTTCCGACTAGATATGCCTTCAACCGTCCCAGTAGCCTCGAGCACGTCCACGCGGTAAACATCCTCCACCTAACCTGAAACTCACACTAAAGTCAACTTGAGCTGAGTGAGTTCAACTTTTAATAATTTACATTATAATAATCATTCCAAGTTTTAAAATAAAACGGGATACGAGCAGTTTGGCCATCATCAACAATAAGTAGTCATACTTATATATATGTACATCTATAATTATC
>NW_027504260.1:0-17274 GCF_021521415.1 Bidens hawaiensis | reverse complement strand
CTAATAAATAAAGTCTTAGAACAAGAACACTAAAGATGGCAAGATGATGAATAAAATAAATTATTCTAACCTTTATAAAAAATAATTAAAAAGGTTGTGTGCATTACAAATAGACTTTGGGTGCTGTTAAAAAAAAAGACTTCAGGTGACTTTGAACCCTTTTAACAAAAAAATAAAAGAAATCAGGTATAACCTGTTTTACACATTTGCTATTTAGCTAATTTCTTGTTTCCATTAGACATTTTACCCATTTGTATAATAAAAAAAATAAAATAAAAAACCAAATCGACCCATTCCCGAGTAAATGGGTCCAAATTGCCACATAAAAATAACATTACTTCCCAATCTTCCATCAAAATGCAGAAGGTTAACAAATTACAAGACCCCCCAGGCTTAAACCTGTATTTGGTAATAAGACTGGTAAACTATTTGTCCGAAAGCAAGTGAGTAGGACTCAAAAAAAAAAAAGAAAGAAAGAAACACCAAGGAAAATGAGCAAAAAAACCTCACATGGTGAAGCATTATATAGGATATCAGTAATAAAACTGATATTGCAGGCAGAAAGAAAGATGAA
Source organism: Bidens hawaiensis (assembly GCF_021521415.1). Taxonomy (NCBI): domain Eukaryota; kingdom Viridiplantae; phylum Streptophyta; class Magnoliopsida; order Asterales; family Asteraceae; genus Bidens; species Bidens hawaiensis. The sequence continues at coordinate 16,700 of NW_027504260.1, read as the reverse complement.
GCAACAAACAGCGTTCTAGAGAGTGATTACAGAAGCTATGCAGCCAAGAAGCTTATAGGGCTTAATGCAAATTATGCAATGCTTGAGCAGTTACATTAAACCGTATTATTTCAACCATATATGTTTTTACATTGCAATGAAATTGCAACAAATTTGAGTTTACTATAAAAATAAATAATAGAAACATAAGAAAGTCATTGAGTATGACTGTATGTTGTGTTGGTCTAGAAAAAGAAAGAATAGAACATGTTGCATAAGATACGATTTGTGATGGAAATGGTGGTTCGAATTAAAAAGTTAAGAATTCAATTGAACCACCTATTTTTTTGCTTGGAAGGATTGTCTGTTTAGATTGCTTGACTGCCCCTGTAATGACCAGGTAATTACGCAAGGATACGTTTCCAGGAACGAAAGGTAAATTAATTTCATGTCAATTAGGCTAGGTTAGGGCGCTAGTTGAACCACAGCCTATATATGTGTTGCATGTAGAAGACCTACTAATGTAAGTGATATGAATAATGAACTTATGAGCATAAGATCATATCAACAAGCATTCTAGTGGTGAAGTTATGTGCATACCTTGCTCATTCTTTCCAAGACCTTTCCCTTTCCACCCCATCTTTTGAAGAAGCCGAAAACCAACATTGGATGACGTTAACTGTGTGTCTAATGATGCCTGTTCAACATTATCAAGATCCACATTTTCTACTGGTCTGTGATTAATAGGTAGGCGAAATTCTTCAGCTAATTCTTCAAGAAAAGAAACATCATTTTCCTGTACCACTTACAAAATAAAAACCAATCAATACACTGAATCAACAGCCTTACATCTATACATTTAAATAAACACTAATAAAAAATTGTACAATAATATGACCTCATCTGTTTTAAGTTGCCATTTTAGCATGTGTTGTCTACCATTGTACCTTCTGTTATCCATATCAATACAAACTAAACACTTGAAGCTGCCGGTCAGTAACAAACAAAGTATCAGATAACATATTAAAGAAAACTGGAAACTAATACAATTATACAAAAAACATCTGATGAAATAACCATATATTATCTTTTTAAAGGCTTCATAAAGCAATTTGTGATACTCTAGATCTTGGATCACTTGACTCAATAAGCAGTAAACAAATACAAACATTAATTTAGATTGTGTTTCCCATGAGAATTTAAAACCTTATAGATGAAACGAAAGTTGCTAATGATTGACCATGTCAATGCGGGTTATTAATTTCCTATCCATTTGACCGATTGACCATGTCGATGCGGGTTATTACTTATTAGTATAAACACAAGCAACTATTTAATTCGCCATAGTGTGTTAGTCAACTGTAGGTATAGTTCCAAATACAAAAGGTTTTTTTTTTTTAACTTAATGGTTATCTGTTATGCATACCAATCTATCTAGGGGTGAGCAATAACCGGGCGTTAATTGAAAACCGAATTAGCCAAAAACCGAAAACTAACTGAAATCCTACATCGGTTTTTCTGTTTACCCTCGGTTAGCAGAAATTAACCGAACCAAACCACACCATTCATATTTTCATATATTTCTAGCTTTAATACCTCCATTTTCATGTACTTCTAAGCATCATCAAAGTTTGTTTTTGGTTATTAACCGAACCAAAATCTGACAAACTAATCGAACCGATTTTGGTGGAAGATCTTGCAACAACCAAATTTCGGTTTCCATAAACTGGAATAACCGAACCGATAACACAAACTAAAACTTGATAGATTTCGTAATGAAAACCCTAACTATTATTACTGAAACCATAAAGTCTGAAACTTGTTTCCAGTTTCTGTAATTGAATTAATGGAATGATTTTGCAAAAACCAAAGATGGGTTTTGGGTTTCGGTGCGATCGGAGATATGCTCACCCACCCCTAAGTCTATCTTCATCGTCTTCATAAATCTTACTATTCTCAAGCTTTAAAGTAATTTAAACCTAATATCATAAACTCAATAAAACAAACTAAACTTTCATAGATTTAGTACCGAAATCAATCCCTAAAAACAAAAGTGACAAACTTGCTTCCAGTTTATATGAAGTTGAATTAAATAAAAAGTAGAGATGTCAGTACCTGTCAGGTCCAGCAAAGGTAGTTGAATGATAAGAACGGTTGTCGATTTGAATTTGTAATTTCAGGTTTAATCAAGAGTCGTAGTGAGATGATTTTTGATTCATTCAGAGGCTGCTTTATTAATCCTTCTACTGTTGTTGTAGATTTATGGGGTGGCTTTGACTTTTATGTCTGGGTTTTCTTATTTCTAGGGTCACCAACATAACATATCAGATAACCAAATCATAACTGTCTTAACCCAACTGATTTTAACCAACTTAACCAGTGGTCAGTTGCGAGTTGGTTTTGGTTAAAGATAACTATAAACCAGCCATAACCAAACATACCCCTTTGTTTGTAACATCTCCTTTTATGGATAAAAATAAAAATGTATATTTTAAATATGGTTAAACGAACAAGTAACAGGTAGAATGACTATTTGAAATGTGAGATATCTACATGAACGTTAAAGTTTAACATTGTTCTAGTAATATTATAAAACTGATGCGTATACACCTATATAATAACATTTTGGACACTTGTTCACCCCATATTCTTTGTGCTGATGTATCAACATTTAAGGTCATCTGCTTATGTGTTAATTTTAGAGACAATATGCTTAATTGACAACCATAAATCTCCATTTTCTAAAAACACATGTTTGTGTTTGAATACTGATATAACCTCCCCCCCCACCCCACCCCGCACCCCCCCCACCCACACATCCGCCAATTCTTTCTTTCCCTACAAGCTTTTTGTTTTTTTAAAAATTCTTATCTTGTAGTTTCTTATTATTCAAATCTAGATATGATACTTTCTTCTCTCTCTCAACTTCAATATTGAAGAAATTTGCTTCATAGCAATTTCTGGATATTTGGCATCTCCTTTCCAACTATAGTGGCTGAACAACAAAAACCCTAAAAACCTAAAAACCTAAACTCGTTCATCTTTATCCCTAAAAACCTTAATTTATAAAGCCCTTGAACTTTATAAATTAGAATTCTAATGAAAAATGTGTTAAGACAGTTAATGGAAATAAAAATTTTCTAAGCTGACCTGGCAGCTCGACCCCAGCCAGGGGCTCTAACCCTTGGACCCTGCTAGGGGCGCTGCCCCCGGACCCCCCGTTCGTTGAGGGTTATAATAAACTAGAAAGACGATATGGTTAGCGATAGTTTATTGATACATGTAATTGTTATACGGTTAGTCGTGCACAACTAAAGAAATGAATAACCATTAACGGTGAACGTAACAGAACACAAGTGAGTTTCTAGCCCCATTTCCTTGTTATGTTTTCGGGGGCTGTGTGCATACTCTATGTGAAGTGTGAATACACTTACCTTAGGTGGTAAGTGTATGCTATACATGATGAATAGTTCTCACGTAGAGGTTATGAATTAATGTTTGATGGTGCGTGAACGATCTTCAGATATTGCACGCGTCGTCAGAGGAAAATGATCTCCAAGTGGTTATAAGTGTGTGTGAATGTTATGATGTGACTTACTTATTATGTAAATGATGAACTGATAGGAAGTGTGTTGTAGACAAGTAGAATAAAGTGTGATAGAAGTGGAAAGGGGTCTACTAAGGGTGTTAGTGGCATGATGATAGTACGTGGTAGGGTAAGCCTATAAGTGCCTTCGTTATTAAAGTGGCATAACGAGAGGACGTGGGGGGACAAGCCTCTACGTGCCTTCGTTATTAAAGTGGCATAACGTGAGTGCGTGGGAGGGCAAGCCTCTACGTATTCCCGTAAACAAGTGGCTAAGACGTAGGTGACAGTCAAGTGGTCAACGGTAAGCTGAGCAAGATAGATAGTGAACTATGTGTCTTCGGATACGTATATAATGCATGTAATGGTTGTATGGTAAGTTGCTTGATGAACTAGAACTCACTTAGCGTAGCTGACTTTTAGTATGCACGCAGGTGAACATGTTGAAAGAACTAGCATGAGGATGACACATGGCATGGATTGAACGGCTGGCATCTGAAGATGTTTTAAATGTGATGTTTTATGTTATGGTTTGTAAAGGGAAGATTGAATGTTTTGTAACGAATAATCGAAGTTAACGTTTCCGCGAAAAGTTTTAATTAACTCTGATTTATAAGAACCGTGTTTATGAGTAAATCCGACGCTAAAGTGAGGCACCGGGAACGGGGGCCTTACACATTTGTTCTGTTATAACGTATGAATGATGATTCATTTTATTTTTAATCAGTGAAAAGTCATTCGTTAAATGTATTATAACGAATAAGACCATTCGTAGGGTTATATGTCAACATATATGGAGTATATAAACCACACGTGAACGAATGGACACTCATTTGCATAATATTTTTCTCCTCGATACATGAAAATACAGAGAGATATTCTCGCAAAAATTTTCCAGAAATTTTAACATCAGTCTTAGACTTTTTGAGTATTGGAAGGTAAAACTGAGTTCAATGATACTAATAATATTTGATTTGATGATGTTTTGAATGAATTTGACATTAAAACCCTTAACGAACACTAATCGGACTAATTGACTCTTAAAATTGATCATTGTTTTCAATTAGTGATTAGCGTTCAGTGTCGATGGTATTTCGATACCATTAAATCAGGTTTTATTGTAAATAGTTTAGTATGAACGATTTTGGAATTCAAATTGCAGTGTTGACTTTCCATGTTCATATTAATTTTGACTTTTGACTCTTTTGGGTCAAAGTGACCATTCGTTGGTATACATTCCTATTCAATAATGAATGAGTTCTTCTTTCGTGTTACTGATAACGAATGAACACATTCGTTGTGATTCTTAACAAATAAGGGCCATTTGTTAGTTCATATAACGAATGAGACTTAAATCTATTCAAGAATGTGGTCATTCGTTTAAATTGGATTAACGAATGAGGTCATTTGTTAATGTTATTTAACGAATGAACAACCTATTCGTTAAGCATAAATGAATGAGCAGGGTAAATTTGATCAGAATCTAAAAATTTTCACCAAGTGTTGAAAGTTTTTTAGATTTTAAATATACATTTGGTTTTAACAAGTTCATATTTTATATATATGGCCGACGAAATGCATGTTAATGCTCCTGAACATGAGCAACCTATTGTTCAAGAGGTTGAGGTAGTCCAAGAACCACAAGCAGCGCAACCAGCAGAAGAAGCTCAAGTCGTTGAGTTATCATATGATAAGAAGCACACCATACGTAAAGTATTGAAGTTTCAAGATACCGATGATGACAAGTGTGAATTCAAGAAAGAATTGATTAGAGGCTTATGTGGATGACTAAAGTATAAAGGCGATCTGTTGAAGTCTCAGTACAACAAAGCCTATCTTTGTGAGCATTATAAGTACTTGTTACACGTGCTTATACATTATCTCGATGGACGTAAAGGCGGATTTGATGAATGTAGAATTATGCTGCAATCGGCAACTGTTGCACTTATACTCAATAAGCCGTTCAACTTTTCTGAGCTGATGTTTTATCACCTAAAGGAGAATTGCACAACACATTATGTAAAGAACACGTTTGTGACATTCGTCAATTTCGGGTCTCGTTTGTATTCGTTTTGTAATAATTTACTATGTAAACCGACCCGTTTTGTAAACCGAAACTTATGATATAATCAAAATGATGGATTTTATGTTACAATATTATTTTACACTTGTTGGGACTCCAAAACATCCTTTTCGGTCCTTGAAACACCTTAAAAACGCTTAAAACGAACTTCAAGGACCATTTTTGTCAATTTTTGAAAGTTTGAAAATCCTACCCGCCCAGCCCATCGCGCTACGCGATGGGTGGGAGCCTTCTGGGCCGCGTGGCGCGATGGAGCCACCAGACAGGTCTGCATATTGTGTTTTGTTGTTGGTTCTTTTATCCAAAATCCGGTTTTTACCCCCTACATCACTTGTTTAACCAATTTAAGCTTATCCTATAAATACATGGCCCACACCCACATTAATCCCTGCTCATAAACCATTCCTCACTCAAATTCAAGGCTCTTTAAGGTTGTTTTTCATTGTTCTTGATGGTTTGACTTTCAAAAGTCAAACTGATCAAGTTTTGCATTTTAATTAGTTTACTTAGTCTTAATTAATACTTGAAACTTATGGCACAACATTTATATAATATACACCCCTTGTTACCTTTGGTGGTCACTTTTCCGGTCTTGGTCGGTTGAGTGTCGGGCCTCGTAAGGCAAGACTTCATGGAGGACTTTCGTAGTCCTTGATATATATATATATATATACACACTTATATAACTTGTTCATACATATTAACCATGCTTAACTTCTGCTCATTTTAGTTTGTACATCATATTTATGAAGTTCTATGGTTATGGGTTTCAAGAGACTAGCCTCGGTTTAACCGTAAATAACTCTAAACCGTAAACCGAACTTGTTTACCAGTTTTGTTAAATAATTGTTTAAACATGTTTTATGTTAGATTTAAGTTTCTAAAATCATTGTTATAAGTTCAATGGTTATGGGTATGTAGAATCTTACCTCGGTCTTAACTCGAAACAAGATTCGAACCGAAAACCGAACTTTCGTTTAAAGACTTTGTTGTTAACTTTTTGGTTGTAAAACTTAAGTATCATCATTTATAAATTATTATACAAGTTCCTTGATATATGGGCATGTGGCAACCATCTATGAACTTATTGTGAGATGGAAACCGAACCAAACCGAACTAAACCGATTTTCACTCGCTTAAGACACACAAGTGTGTTTTTAGCTATCAAGACTTGTATATTTCTTTAAAAATTCTTTATAAACTGATTTTAAATATTTTATTAAGTACATGGAAATGTTAGATCCAACCTGATCTTATAACAAAGTTTGGACCGACAAAACCGAACACTCGCTTAACGGACGTTGTTAGTTCTAAAACAATAGAACTACATACTTGGTTAAATCTTATTAAATTTTATTGAGTTATCTCATAACATTTATTATTTTGGAAAGTTGATTTTGGATTTGACCAATTATCAAGACCCGAACCAACAACCCGAACACTCGTTAAAACTCGTTTTAGTATCTATATTATAAAGGGACTTGCATTCTAGCATTTTTACCCACCTTATTACTTAACATAGGTTGAGTAACTATTAAGGCTAGATACTTTAACCTGGTTTCGAGCAAACTTATATTTTTAATGGACTATTGTTATAATTTTTTAAATAGTTACATTTTAAACCTTGAACTTTAGTTGTTTACATTTCTCAACATTTATTTTATTTAAAGACTTTCAAGACAACCTTCCTAATTCAAGACTTTCTTTTATTTAGGCTTTTCTCGTTAAACCTAGTCGTTCCCGTTAATCTTCAAAACCAATCTTTCAAGTTTATTACTTGAACGTGAGTACTTTCATCCCCGTTTTCCATTTTTCTTTTTGGGAGTGATATTGCATACTTATTTCAAACTAAATGCTTTATACTTGAGTCTTAAACCACAAACTTCATTGTATACTTTACTTAAATAAATGCTCGATTTGGTGTTCTATGCTTACATGCTTATATGCTAATGTGTTTACCGCTTTTGGAGGGTTGATTCATAAATCCTTAGCTATTTGGTATTCTTTTATAGCAAGGTGTCGTTAATGTATTCTTATTAACGATCTCATATAAAATCCGAATCTATTTGGTATTCTCTTGTAGACGGTGTCGTTAATGTATTCTTATTAACGATATCATACAAAATCCTAATCTATTTGGTATTCTCTTATAGAGGGTGTCGCTAATGTATTCTTATTAGCGATCTCATTTATCCAAATTATTGTTATTATTTATTGTTTCGTATACAAGTTGTGGAATTTCTTATTATATACATATTTGTTCAAAACTATGAAATTGCTCACCAATCTTTGTGTTGATAAACTTTATTTTATGCAATGTTACAGGTTTGACTTTTGGTTGACTCGAGACTTGGGGAAAACATAATCAAGACCGTTAGGATATTAGCAAAAAGGAACAATATATTATTTGCTATGTTTTGTTATGATTATTGTATGAACATGTTATGTGACATCCTATGATTTTGTGGAATTAAATTAGTTATTTAAATATTGTCACTATTAATAGTGTCTTGTGTATTTGGGCAATCCGTTACACCCCGGTATGTTCCGCCGGCTTTGGTCGGGGTGTGACAGATTGGTATCAGAGCCACAAGACTATAAGATAGGTGGTTAGACATAACGACCAAATATAGTTTTGCTCTAGGGTTCCTATACGTGTGCTTATACGTGTTTACTTTACTTGATTATTCATTACACTTGTTTATTTATAAACTTATTTAATTCAACAAAAAAATCATAAATGTTCACATACACACACTTTCATAGTATGCTCAAGGTATCCTTACCTTAAAATGCAAAAACATAGATTTTTATTGTGTTTTATGGATTACAAGCCTAACTTGGATCCCGTTGTTTAAAATCCCTTAAAGGTTGCATTTATATCGGGGTTGTAGCCATTATAGAAAGCAAGACACTATGAAACGACCATTTGACAAAAAGATTACAAGAATCGAAGGTGATTTACTTACCTGGGATGGTTGAATTGTAGTGGTCGTTTTCTAGGCCAACGAACCGTGTTATACGTGTCAATACTTTAAGTAGTCGAATGCGAGCATTCCGGTCGCCATCCTAATTTTCGGTGTTGAAACAATAGAACCACGGTGGTTCGTGGACTAGTGTTTTGACATGAAGTTGTATTCCGATTTATTATTTTGTTACAATCGTTATTTGAGTCGAAAACATGAAAAAGACGCGGTGGTACGTGCATATGTTTAGACTCCAACATGATGTTTTATAAAAATTTTTAGTGTCGGAATATCAAATCATGGTGGTTCATGTACGATTTCCCGACTCTACAAATCTCAAAATCTCAAATTTTCAAGCTTCAACCTCTCAAAAATCATTTACGTTTTGTTTACAAATTGTTATTTATATACAAAGTTTTATATTTTAGTTAACACTAACATCTCCTCCTTACTAACTCTAGGAAAACACAATCAAACAACTTGAAATTTATTTTATTTATACACCCTCATATTCATTCTATTTACCTCAAACTTATTCCATTTCTTTATAATTTTTTTAGCATGCCTCCGGTAAGTCGCCACCCGCGCAAGAACTCTAACCGACACATGATTGCTTTCGTCGTCAAACATATGGCCGCGGTGATTCCCGAACTTATAACCCAAATCCAAGCTACCCAACCTCCTCCACCCGTTGTTGCACCCGTTGAACCCAAACCTGCATCCTACTTGTATAAGCAATTCACTAGTGCTAACCCAACCGAGCTCTTTGGAACAAACTGTGCTATTACTTTGTTGCAATGGTTTGAATCGATGGAAAGTGTGTTTCGACATAGCGAGTGCCCCGATGCGAAAAAGACAAATTTCGCTTCAAGCATGTTTAAGAAAACGACTCTTACATGGTGGGGTAGTGCCATGCACCTCCAAGGATCAGAAACGGCTATGTCTCTTCCATGGTCCGATCTCAAGGCACTCATGATGAAGAAATTCTGTCATAAACACGAGCTCCAAAAGCTTGAGGAGGAATTTTGGAACCTAAAGCAAGAAAGTGGTGATATAGCCGCCTATTCACTCTATTTCCACGAGTTGAGCATCCTCGTCCCTCACTTGGTTACCCCGGTTGAACGTGAACTTGATAAATATATTGGGGGTCTACCTATGCAAATCTGGGACTCAGGAATGAGTAGCAAATCCGTGAACCTTGAGGACGCCATCACTCTAGTCGGTGCACTATCAGAAAATCATGTGAAGGCGGGTACCCTAACCCTCAAGAAGTCAAGTGATAAAAACAAGACCGAATCTGCACCACAAGCCAAAGTTGACCCACCACCCCAATCCATTAACTACTCAAACTCTTCCACCCATAACAACAACAACAACAAAAAGAAACTAAAAACCAATCACCGAAACTTTGCCGTTACCCAACCCCAACCACAACAACAAACCCAAGCTCCTCCACAAACCCGAAAACCCTATACCGGTACTTTCCCACTATGCAACAATTGTCAATGTCACCACCCATCACACTTGCCTTATCGCCATTGTACTCTTTGTAACCATCTTGGTCATCTCAACACCACATGCCAATCCTCACAACGAACCCAGCCTAACCAACCAAGAACCAATCCCCAAAATTCCCAAAACCGTTATGCACCATACCCACAAAACCAACCCCAACAACCCCGAGCTTGTTTTAACTGTGGTGAGCCTAACCATTTCCGCAACAATTGCCCTCGCCTAGCCTTTGCTAACCAAGCCCAAACCATGACCGTACCCTACTACCAAACCCAAGCCTACCAAGTTCAAACCTACCAACCTCAACTTCCCCAACTCAATGCACCACTCATCCAACCTGTGCAAGCCATCCAACCCAAGCAAGCCATTCAAGCACCACCACCTCCTCCCCCTCAAGTGACTCAAGGAAACCCCGGTAATCAAGGACGAGCTTTCATGATGAATGCTAATCAAGCTTAAGTGGCGAACGATGTTGTGAACGGTATGTTTTTAGTGAACCATCATTTGGCTTTTATTTTATTTGATACTGGTGCCGATAGAAGTTTTATTTCTTTGAAATTTGAGTCTAAAATTGTCGTGCCTCGAACCAAGCTTTCCCGACCGTTTTTCGTTGAAGTCGCCAATGGAAATTCCATCACCATCAATTCTTTCATCTGCGATTGTACCCTCATTCTTTCTAATCTTAAATTCTCCATCGATCTCATCCCGATGCAAATGGGAAGTTTCGATGTCATAGTAGGCATGGATTGGTTATCTTTGCACCGTGCCGAAGTCGTTTGCTTCGATAAATTCATTCGCATCCCGCTCGTCAACGGTAAAATTCTTAAGGTCTTTGGCAAAGAAACTTCTAGAAGGCTAAATCTCATGTCGTGCTCTCAATCGCAAAAATACTTACGCCAAAAGTATGTTCCGTTTCTAACTCTTGCGGTGGTAAAAGACAAAAAGAAAAAGAAAATCCAAGATATTTCTATTGTTCATGATTTCCTCTACGTCTTTCCCGATGATGTCTCCGGTCTTCCACCCGTTCGTCCGATTGAATTCCCAATCGATCTTGTGCCCGACGCAATGCCCGTGGCCAAGGCTCCTTATCGTTTAGCCCCGTTGGAAATGCAAGAATTGTCGAACCAACTCGAAGAACTTTTCGATAAAGGTTTCATCCATCCAAGCTCTTCCCCTTGGGGCGCTCCCGTTCTCTTCATGAAAAAAGAAGGATGGTTCGTTTTGTATGTGCATCGATTATCGAGAACTTAACAAACTCACTATTAAAAATCGTTATCCTTTGCCACGAATCGACGATCTTTTCGACCAACTTCAAGGCGCAACTTGTTTCTCAAAAATTGATCTTCGATCAGGTTATCATCAGTTGCGTGTTCGCGAAGAAGACATTCCAAAAACCGCATTCCGTACTCGATATGGATATTTCGAATTTTTGGTCATGCCCTTCGGGTTAACCAATGCACCCGCGGTGTTTATGGATCTCATGAACCGCGTTTGCAAACCATTTCTTGATAAATTCGTTATTGTCTTTATTGATGACATTCTCATCTTTTCTAAGAACAAATCTGAACATGAGCATCATTTGCGTTCCATTCTGGAGCTCCTTAGAAACGAACGACTCTACACCAAATTCTCTAAATGTGAATTTTGGCTAGAGGAAGTTCAATTTTTGGGACATATCGTAAACGTCAAAGGTATTCATGTTGATCCCGCTTAAATTGAGGCTGTTAATGATTGGAAAACTTCAACGACTCCCACGGAAATTCGATCCTTCATCGGTTTGGCCGGATATTATCGGCGTTTCATTTGAAATTTTTCCAAGATTTCCTTACCTCTTACCTCCCTCACTCATAAAGGAAAACCATTTGATTGGGGTTCAAAACAAGAGGAAGCCTTTCATACTCTCAAGGACATGCTTTTCAATTCTCCCCTTCTAACCCTTCCCGATGGAAACGATGATTTTGGTGTATTTTGTGATGCCTCTCATCAAGGTCTTGGTTGTGTTCTTATGCTACGAGGTCAAGTCATCGCTTATGCATCAAGGCAACTTAAGGTCAACAAGAAGAATTATACGACTCATGATATCGAACTTGGTGCCGTCGTTTTCGCTCTCAAAATCTGGAGACATTACCCTTACGGTACAAAATGTGTTGTGTTTACCGACCATAAAAGCCTTCAACATATTTTTGACCAAAAAGATCTCGACATGTGACAGGGAAGATGTGCCGAATTACTTAGCGATTACGATTGCGAAATTCGCTACCATCCCGGTAAAGCGAATGTTGTCGCCGACTCCCTAAATCGAAAGGTTAATGTTAAATCCGTTATACTTTTAAGCGTTGTTGTGCAAACCGATCTTCAAATCCGTATCTTTCAAGCTCAGCGTACCTCCGTTAAAGAAGGTAACATGTACGACGAAATGTCATGTGGAGCCGAACTTCAACTCAAAACCAAACCCGATGGTCTTTTGTACTTTCTCAATCGTTTGTGGGTTCCCGATCGCGATGACCTTCGTACTTGTATACTCGATGAAGCTTACAATTCACGGTATTCCGTTCTTCCCGCTGCGGATAAGATGTATTTCGATCTTCATTCTACCTTTTGGTGGCCGGGTATGAAAATGGACGTAGCGTTATATGTATCCAAATGTCTTACTTGCTCAAAAGTCAAAGCCGAACATCAAAGACTTTTTGGTCTACTCGAGCAATCACCGATTCCCGTTTGGAAATGAGAAGACATTGCTATGGACTTTATCACTAAACTACCCAACACCCAATAATGAAACGATAGTATTTGGGTGATCATCGATCGTTCTCATTTTATTCCTATCCGCGAAAAGTATTCTGTCGAGCAGCTTGCTCAAATCTATGTTCGGGAAATTGTGTGCCGACACGGTTTACCATTGTCTATTATCTCCGATCGCGATGCTCGTTTTACTTCTCATTTTTGGTGATCTCTTCAAGAAACCTTGGGAACACGTCTCGATCTTAGCACCGCTTATTGATATACATCTATTTATACATCTCGAATCCCTTTGTAAAGTTGTGTTTATTTAATGTTTCGAGTTCGGTTTAGTTCGTGTGTTGTGGTTTTGAGTCAAGTATTTTATATTTATCATGTTTTAACTCTTTTGGTGTCTTGCATGTTAAGCTTTAATTCTTTCTATCATTTCATGTGAAGTTTAAGTTCGTTTTTGCTCATCATTGGTTACATGATTAGTTCACTTAGAGTTTTGATTTGTTTTCATGTAGATAGTGGCTTGAGAGTTTAGGAAAAGAAGGCCTAGAAGGTTCCAATCGTTACTTGGAGTTCAAGGAAGAGTTTGGATATGATTTAATAATAAATAAAAAGCAAAAAAATGAATTCCCTCCTATGTGCGCCGCGCCGGCGACCGGGGAGGCCAAGCCCGTTGTGCGGCGCCTAGGTAGTCTGGTCAGCGCTTTTCAGCAAGTTTAAGGCCCAGCTCGTTTATATAAAGAAGGATATAAACCTAGATGAAAATACACTTGTTGCAGCCGATTTTTGAAGAGAGAGAGAGATAGCCAAGATTGAAGGTTTTTTGAGAGACTAGGAAGAGAGAAGATCATCAAGATTTCATACGGGTGTTCAAGGGTCGATTAAGACGGGTTCTCTCGTTCTTTTTCATTTTTCTTGTTCATTAACTTTCATGATTCTACTCTTTGTTCTTTGTTCTAGTTATTTATCTTTGATGATGATTATACTAGACTAGACTTTATGTCTACCTAGGTTTGATGAACATGTTTGATGCTTGATTTCTTGCTTTGGACGATTGTTTTGATTATGGATTTGTTGATTTAATAGTAAAGACTTGATTTTCCTTTCATGATGCATATGAGTGTTTGTTATCTTGATTGATTATTAACTATTGCTTCACATAGATATTTTATCTCTTGATTTTATTCTTTAGATTTAAGGTTCATGTTTAATTAATTACTTGGTGTTTTGATTATTATGGTTGAATATGCCTACTAGATCATATAAGCTTGTTGATAGTTGGTTAGGGTTGTAATGATCTGCTAATTCTAATAGCTGTGAGGTGAGGAGTTGTTCATGTGTCTTGGTCAATCGCATGCTAGGTTAGATTAGTGACAATATTCTTGCTTGGTTATTGTGTTGATCCTTGTTCATGATGTCATGATAAGTTTATCAAGTTATCTAGGGTTTAGTGTTTCGTGAGATTGCTTGCTTTAGATACTATTAATTAAACTTAATTGATGACTGTAAGGAAATTAATCCAACTGATTGCTTAATAATCTAATAATTATTTTTAGGGATTTCATTTGATTAGATCAAGGATCCTTTAAGGTTTGTTAGATGAATATGTTTAGAAATCAGTTTCCATATCATGTTAGTTGTCCATTGCTTGATGATTGTTGATGCATGGGATTCTTACCTAGGTAGATTCCCTCTCTTATTGGTTTCGATCTAGTGTTTGATTGCTTGTTTCTAGTTTACTTGTTCATTTAATTTCTTAGTTTAATATTAGTTTAAAAACCCCCTTAAAACATTAATAATAAATAGTCATGTCGTAAGTCGAGTCTAATTAGTTAATTTACGTAATTTATAGAGTCCCGTGGGTTCGATATTCCGGACTTACTTAGCTTTAGTACAATTGATCGGTTCGCTTTCCGGTGTTTTGTGTAGTTGAGTCTTAGGTCTTGTTTTTATTACTTGTTTAATTTAGTTAATATATAATTGACTGTTTTTAGCACATCAAGTTTTTGGCGCCGTTGCCGGGGACTTTTGGCGATTGCGTTATTAGCTTTAATTGGACTTAATTGCCTCATACGTGCTATTTGTTTTATTTTTGTTTGAGTTGTAGGACTCTAATTTAAGTTTTAGTTTATTTTTTTTGTTTTAGTTTTTTTTTGTTCGTGACTACTCACTTGGTCTTTTGCGTTTTTCAGGTTTATGCCACATCTTCGTTCACAAGGACCACCACTGGCTGATCTTGAATTTTCTCCGTTGAAGTCCGAGGCTAGTTCGTTAGCAGAGAAACCACCGTCGGAAGCTACTTCTACATCGAAATCATCACCACCCAGTTCGCCACCAGAAAGTCCGAGAAGCCAACCAGAAGTTCAAATGGCCGACGATAGAACAGTTGCTGCTCAAGCCTTCGATGGCTTAACCGGAAACCAATCATGCATTGTTGTTCCCCAGATCGACAATCCCAACTCGTGGCAGATTCCGTCATACGTCATGAACAACATCGTTCAAACTAATCAGTTTCATGGGCGTGATGACGAGGATGCACCGGCTCACATTAACCGACTCTACCGCGTTTTAAAAAATTTTAATTTACAAAGTGCTACCGAAGATGCTATTTTCTTACATCTTTTTCCATTTTCACTTGCTGGTAAAACGGCTCTCTGGCTCGACACTTAGCCACCTGGCACGTTCACCACTTGGGAAGCACTCCATTCTGCATTTATCAAAAGATACTTCCCACCGGCTAAAGCGGCTATTCTTCGTGATCAGATTCACTCGTTTCACATGGAGCCAGATGAACAAACATGCTTGGGAGCGATTTCAGAACCTGCTTGCCCGTTGTTCACAAAATGGTCTTACATCATGGGCTCTAGTGGAAAAATTTTACAATGGACTGACATATGAAACCCAAGTTCATTTTGAGAATGCTGCTGGAGGTAACTTAATGGCAAGGAAAAATGTCACCGAATGTAACGAGATGTTTGAGAGCTTCGATCAATCGGACCTCGCCAAAAGGCCACAACGCGGGAATTCCACTCCCGTTAGTAGTACATCCTCATCCGCTCGAGGTGTACACCAGGTTAATCTGGATACTAGTGTGGCTGCTGCTTTGGAATCACTAACTAGAGAGGTTAAGGAGCTGAAGGCCAAGGTGGACAAGTGTGAGTTTTGTAGAGGTGGACATGGTACGTTGGAGTTCCCGGTGATGAATCAACAGGTCGATTTTGTTGCTGGTCAGACTAGGTTTCCCAACAATTACAACAACAATAATCAGAGTTGGAATACCTACAAGAACCCGAATCAGAATAATTCTAATTGGCGTCCGGCGGGCGCCCCACCCGGATTTCAAAATTCTTATACTCCAGAACAAGGTCAGCATTTTAATGATAATAATACTAATGGTATTAACGTTCAAAATAATGTGGAGGATTCGAGTGGTGGAATAGGTCGATTGAAAGATATGATGAAGCAAATCCTGGAGAGAGATCAAGCAACACAGAAAAAGTTCGCCGAGCATGACTTACTCTTCAAAAATCAACAATCTGCTATTCTTGATATTCAAATGACTGTTGGTGATATTGCTCGTCGTTTAGAAGAGAGGCCTCCAGGTCAGTTTTTGGGTATTTCTCAAACCAATCTGGCTCCTCAATTGAAAGCCATCTCCACTCGTAGTGGTAGGGTTTTTGGTCCGGAGAGAGTTAGTAGAGAAATTGGGAAAGATGGGGAAGACGAGTTGGTGGATGAGGAGAATGAGGTAGAAGCTCCGGGTAAGTCACAAGGTACAACACCAATTATTGCGCCACAAGTTGAAAAGAAGCCGGTTGGAGTCTGGCCACCACCTCACATC